>NC_080176.1:77365207-77462707 GCF_950295315.1 Erinaceus europaeus
AAAAAAAAAAAGGAAAGAGCCAGTTAAATATCTGTTTTCCCAGCCAACTACAAGGTCTAGAGATTTGGGTGACAAAAAATAAAAAGCCTCTCCCTCTCCCCCCACCCCCACTCCATCCCACAGAAGCTCAGCCAGGAAGGAGGGGTCTGGGGCAGCATTCAAGGTCGGATGCAAATGAAGACTGTCAGGGCCAAATGATCTCACTTCTAGGTGTAATTTAAGAATAAAAGACAGTACGGGAGGATATCAGGTGAAAGTTGAACTGGGAGTGGCGTATTGCACCAGAAAAAAGGACTCTGGGGAAGAAAGTTAAGGCACAGGTTGAAGGGACATCGGGGTTCTTGTGTGTCTCTTAGATACCAGTCAACAGAAGATGAGAGGCTGCTCCTATGTGCTAATACTATACAGTAACCCAGTAACTATAAACTAAGAGATACAAACTATACTGTAAAATTAAAAAAAAAAGTTTGGGGGACCAGGCGGTGGTGCACCTGGTTGAGCGCACTTGTTACAGTGCACAAGGACCCGGGTTCAAGCCCCCAGTCCCCACCTGCAGGGGGAAAGCTTCACAAGTGGTGAAGCAGGGCTGCTGGTGTCTCCCTGACTCTCTCCCTCTCTATTTTCTCCTTCCTCTCAATTTCTGGCTGTCTCTACCCAATAAATAAAGATAATAAATAAATAACAAATAAATACAGCTCAGTTAAAAGAGCCCTCGGGTGTTTGCAGAGAGAGTCGCAAGCTGTGAGGATGGCTTCAGTCTTGAGAGTCTCCAAGTGCTTACAGATTCCACCTGTTCTCTCTGCAAGTCTAAATATTCTGGTTTGGTGTGAGAAACCTTCAAGCTGCCAAAATCCAGAGGCTACAGAGGACCTGAGCAGTCCTGTATCCTTGGGTGGGACACAGTGGAGTAGTGCTGAGTGACTCTTACACAACTACTATCAGACAAAAGCCAGATGGGAACTACTCAGTGGTATTATAATGAAATCTACCCAGAGGGTAAAGTTAGAAGTTACCAGAGTTAGAAGATACCAGAGCATGTAAGACTTGGGTTCAGTTCCAGACACTACCTTATGCCAGGGCTGAGCGGGAGAGCATCTCTCATAAAAATAAATCCATCACAGCTCAGGAGGTAGAGCAGTGGACAAGGTGCTGGACTCTCAAGTGTGAGGTCCTGAGTTCCATTCCTGGCGTTGCATGTGCTAAAGTGATGTTCTGGTTCCCTCTCTCTCTCCCCCCCTCTCTCTCCTTCTCTCTTTCTCCCTCTCTCTCTCTCCCCCTCTCTCTTCCTCCTAATAATAAACAAATAAAATAGATGTATCCTTTAAAAAAAAATCAGTCAATCTTTAAAAGAGACAGAGTGAGGCCTGCCAAATAGCTCACCTGGATAGTCTGCCTTCTTTGCCCTGTACATGACCCAGGTTCGAGCCTGACCCCATCACACTGGAAGAAGTGTCAGTATTTGTGTTATCTTTTCCACCTTCCCTCTATCTGATAAAGTAAGCCTGGAATTGGTAAATCTCCAGAAAAAAAAAAAAAGTGACTCAGGAAAAGGCACAATGGCTGGAATATCGGATTTACAAGCATGAGGCGTCAAGTTCAGTCCCTAGCCCCTCTCTCTCTCTCTCTCTCTTTCTCATAAATCAGTTTTTAAGTGAAGGTTAGAAGGTAGTGACTGGAGGGTAACACAAAGAGATTTTGGGGTGCAGGTAATGTTCTGTTTGTGATTTGGAAGCTGATGTCAGGTAGGCTTCCCTCCATGAGAGCTCATGCAGCTGTGCACTGACTGTGTGCTGTGCTTTAATAAGACCATTTCCGGATGCCATCGCCATGGGAAAAGCAGCATCTTCCACAGCCCTGACCCTGCCATCCCGCCTTGTGCCCTGTGTTCCTATGTTGGGGACAAACAGCCACTTTCTCCATCAGATGGGTGAAGTGGGGTTAAAAAGAAGGGAGCAGAGCCCACGGTGTGCATCTGATTGAGTGCACACATTACAATGCACACGGACTTGGGCTCAAGCACCTGATCCCCACCTGCAGGGGACAACTTCACAATCGGTGAAGCAGTTACAAGTCTCTCTCTTTCCCTTCCCATTCCTTCTCAATCTCTCTCTGTCTCTATCCAATAAATAGATAAAATAATGAAATTTAAAAATAGGAGAGCAGAGGGAATGCAGATTAGATCCCCATTTGCACTTAAAACCATGTTGTCTGCAGCCAAAGACCTGCCCCTTCCAGTATATGACAGCTACTAGTGATAACTTTAGTCATTTATTTCAGGTAGGGAGATAGCACAGTATAGACAGCATCTCCCCAGCCCAAAAGCCATTTATTTCTAACCTTAAATCTGTGGATTTACGACCTGTCAACGCCCACACTCAGCGGGGAAGCAATTACAGAAGCCAGACCTTCCACCTTCTGCAACCCACAATGACCGTGGGTCCATGCTCCCAGAGGGATAGAGAATGGGAAAGCTATCAGGGGAGGGGATGGGATACAGAGTTCTGGTGATGGGAACTGTGTAGAATTGTAGTTCTGGTGGTGGGAATTGTACCTCTCTTATCCTATGGTCTTGTCAGCATTTCCATTTTATAAATAAAAAATTTTCAAAAATTCATAAACATACTCTGTGTCATTAAGGAGATACAAACAATGTCACACAATTACTTTGGCTGACATTAAAAATCTGGTAAAATATAAAATAACTACAGTTTTTGTCAGTAGTGTGCTACTTAAAACAATTTGACTAATGTATATAAAGTTAAATATAAATTGAACACATAACTTAGTGGTTCCAGTACTGGACAAATGATAATATATGTACATGAAAAAACCTGTGTACGTTTACCCTTTGGAAGTTTATTGTTGACAATAAAAACAGAAATGGCCATTAAAAAAAAAATCTGTGGATCTAAAGGAATTTTGTCTACTAAAGTGAGAAAAACAGAAGCTCACATATACGGGAAAAGCTTTCAAGTCATATTTACTTGTCATTAGGGGGTGGAGTCACACCTTTATTTATCTCTGTATAAACACTGACTTAGCAATGATTTCCTTTGGCTTTAAAAGGGGTTTCATGCCAAAGATGAGAAGAGCAAAGCAGAAGAGTTGTGGTGAAAATGTTTGAGTGTAGTAGTAAGTTTTTACCACAAGAAGGATTTGTACAGGCTTGTTTATTTTGTAACTGTGACCAGTTTTGCAGTATCAGACACCCACCCCCGCACACACATGCAAAGTTTCATGATGCCCAAGCCGGATTTCCCATTGCCCTTTGTTTCAGAGAAAGCTTTGGGGGTGGGGGGCGGGGAGAAAGACTGAGTCTACAGCACTGCCCTGCCATCCCTGAAACTTTCCCCAGTGTCATGATGTTCCCACTTGTGGTGGGGCTTGAACCCAGGGCCTCTCCCATGGAGGGCCACACGCTCTCCTGAGTGCGCTGTCTCCTGGCTCTGAGAACTTTGACTCTGATGTAGCCCCTTTAGCATTATCAGTGGCAGTAACTGTCTAACATCATCATGTGAAAAAAAAAATCACACTAACTGACTACCCTTGCTGATGTTTGAAACTTTTCATTATTAAGATGGAACCTTTGTCTTTTGACACCCAACAGAAGGCTGATAAACTCTCATGTCATGTACAAGCCATCTACTCAGACAAAAGGGACATCCATGTTTCAGTGCCACCTTTTGGATTCTGAAAAGCAAAAGATTCATGCAGAAGTGAGGAGGGGGGGGATTTCCAGGGCGAGGTGTACAAGCGCCAAAGAAAAGCCTTTTCAAATAAACCTGATTCCTGGATGTCAGCTGTGTGCTTTCCTTTTGTTTTTTCATGCCCAGGACAAGCAAGACTTCAGTGCTGGCTAAACCTCTTTTTGTTGTTGTTGTTCAATTTTTTCATTTTTTAAAAAAATATTTTATTTATTTATTATTTACTTATTTATTTGATAGAGACAGTCAGAAATCATGAGGGGAGAGGGAGATAAAGAAGGAAAGAGTCAGAGAAACGGGGGTCCGGCGGTGGCGCAGTGGGTTAAACGTGGCGCAAAGCGCAAGGACCTGTATAAGGATCTGGCTTTGAGCCCCCGGCTCCCCACCTGCAGGGGAGTCACTTCACAGGCGGTGAAGCAGGTCTGCAGGTGTCTATCTTTCTCTCCCCCTCTCTGTCTTCCCCTCCTCTCTCCATTTCTCTCTGCCCTATCCAACAACTAACAACATCAACAATAGTAATAATAATCACAACGAGGCTACAACAACAAGGGCAACAAAAGGGGGAAAAATGGCCTCCAGGAGCGGTGGATTCATGGTGCAGGCACTGAGCCCAGCAATAACCCTGGAGGAAAAAAAGAAAAAAGAGCCAGAGAAACATCTTCAGCCCTGCTTCATCACTCGTGAAGCTTTCCCCTTGCAGGTGGGGACCTTGAACCCAGGTCCTTGAGCAATGTAATATGTGTGCTTAACCAGGCGCGCCACTGCCTGGCCCCCTATCTCCTTTTATTAGAAATACTTAACATCTATTAAAGCACCACTTGTCTAAAATAGAGTTTTATGTTCACAACTTACAACTAACATTTATTTGATTGCTTACTTATGAATGTGGGGATTTTTTTTTTTAAAAGACACATGTAACATTTCAAGTAGCTTCTTTCTGTAAACGAACAGTAAGCTCCTTGGATATGTGAGTGGCTTTTACCTGGCAGACAAAAATAGCATTTGGGGTGACTCACTTCCATGCTTCTGTCAGAAAAACCTCATCTTTAGGAGAAAGCGATGTTCTCGAGCCTATTCTAATGATTGTGTTGTGAACCAATGGAATTCGACATTAGTGCTGGTAAAGTAGTGCAGTCATTTCAGGGCTTACTCTGCAAGGAAAGGAACAGTGCACTCCAATAAGAAGGAGGTAATCTGATTGTTGCAAGTGAAGCACCTTTACTTTTTGCAGATTTCATGTGTTCCTGTGGGCAGTCTGCTGTTCAAAATGCTTCCAAAATCAGCACGCCTCACCCCAGGGGCTTTCCAAGCAGAAGTTTCTAGTCAATCCTTTCTGAAAAAAGAAGGGGGCGCGATTGGAAGTGGGCCAGGAGTCGTTGGTATTTCTCCTGAAGCGCCACAGCGAAAGTACCCTCTCCCACAAACCAGTTCCTTTCTGCACAATGCGAAGCTCATCTGGCTTCTACATCACTCCTTTTCCAGAAAGCTCGTCTCCACATTCAAGACAGAAATAGACCAGACCTGAAGCCTCCGCACCCCAGACTGTCCCTATGCTCACTTCCGGAGTTTAAACTGCCCTTTGCCTGGACTCCACAGCTGTCAGTTAACGTGCAAAGGACTTTGTCTTCAAAGCAAACAATGTATAAACATTGGGAGTAAAATTCTGGTTTCCTCTTTCCTTTCCTCAATTCACCTGATATTTAACAGGTACAACTGAGGCTGGAGATATATATATATATAGATAGATATAGATATATATAGATATATAGATATAGATATAGATATATAGATATATAGATATGTCTCTTCAAAATGCCAGTCTCATTGAGACAGTATTCAGTCTCCGTAGTCAGAGAGCCAGCTTTGTATTTATTGGCAAGTGATTTGAGACAAATGATTGACTCTCTGTGCCTCAGTTTCTTCTTGTGTAAAATGAGACTGATAATCCTATCCTTTCTTTCAATATTGATTAAGGGCTAATGGATTTGTGAGTATGCCATTAGGTTTTACAATTGCCTTCCAGAATCTTCCTCGCCTTATGTAAATAGGATCATGTTTATAGCATCAGGGGAAATAGATCAGCTGATAGAGCACCAGACGTTCATGCCTGAGGTTCCTGGTTCAATCCCCAGCACAACAAATAAAGGACAGGTGGTCTGAAATCCTCTCTCTCTCTCCTCTTTGCCTCATGTAAAACTCTCTCATATATAATAAATAAATCTTCAGAAAAACCATGTTTATGATTGTGGTTTCTGAATATGTGCTATCACTCTGAAGTTTGCTTCTTGTCTTTAACGTATCACACATGTCTTTCTCAAAATACTTATTATAAAGAGCTGCAATGCTTCCTAGACTGTGATGGGTCATACCTTTTTCTAACTTTTTTCTACTAGTGGGCCTTCACATTTTTCTCCTCCTGTGACTTTATGAAGAAGACAATCCTTATACCTCTGTCTTTATGAATGGATTTGTTTAAAACATGGAATTGTTTCAGCGAAGGCTATTGCACTTCAGATTTTTTAAAAAATGTTTTAAAAAATGTTTTATTGCCACCAGGGTTATCACTGGGGCTTGTTGCCTGCAAGACAAATTCACAACTATTGGCATTCATTTTTTTCCTCTTTCCTCTTCTTCCTTCTTCTTTTTTCATAGAGAAAAAGTATATATTGAGAGAAAAATAGGGATAGAGAGGGAGAGAGAGAGACACCTGCAGCACTGTTTCACTACTAGTGAAGATTCCCTCTAGCAGGTAGGGATCATGGACTTGAACCCGGGTCCCTGCACATAGTAACCTGTGTGCTCTACCTGGTGCCCCCTCATCCAGCCCCTGAACTTCTAAATTTTTGAATCAGTGATTTTCAAAAGCAACTGGACAGTGCACCAATAAGGTTGTTTCCAAGCAAAGCCGGTAGTATAATTATTATTATCTCTCTTTCTCTTTCTGTGTGTGTGTGTGAGGGGAGAGATGCTATATCGATGTGGACTATAAACCCAGAGCAAGGCAGTGTATACATTAGCAGTGGAAAGGAAATGGAATCCTGGAAAATACTCAAATAAAATACAAAGAAAGGAAGAGGATGGAGGAGATGCAAAAGCAGGACAGTAAGCTCGGGGTTCAGGGGACAGCTGGTCCAGCTGAGCACACACCACACTTTAACAAGGGCAAGAGGCCAGGTCTGGACCTCGGGCACCACACAGGAGCACCACAAACAGGGGAAGCTTCATAAACAGTGCAGTGACGCTGTAGTCTCTCCTCTCTCTCCTCTCTCTTTTCTCTCTTCTCTCTTCTCTCTCTCTCTCTCTCTCTCCTGTGTTTCTACCTGTGATTGAAGGGGACTAGGGGAGAGTCTTCTGGGAGCATTTATTTATTTATTTTTTCTGGTGGAAGAAACATCAATGATAGACTTCAACTTCACCGGATCTCTTTATCTGTCATACTAAATGGGAATGGTCTAAACATAGCATTCAAAATACAGAGATTGCAAAACTGGATAAAATGAAGATGCAGGACACAATGATACATGATTGATTATATACTCATTGTTATTTTTTCTATTTATTTATTTATTTGGATAGAGACAGAGAGCAACTGAGAGGGGAGTGGGAAGATAGGGAGAGAGACAGAAAGAGACACCCGCAGCCCTGCTTCATTACTTGAGATGTTTCCCCCCCTGCAGATGGGGATTAGGGGCTTGAACTCAGATCCTTGCACATTTTTTAAATTTAATTATTTATTTATCCCCTCTAGTTGCCCTTTTTTAATTGTTGTAGTTGTTGTTGTTATTTATGTTGTCATTGTTGGACAGGACAGACAGAAATGGAGAGAGGAGGGGAAGACAGAAAGGGGGACCCTCTCTGTCTTCCCCTACTCTCTCCATTTCTCTCTGTCCTATCTAACAATGACATAAATAACAACAATAACTACAACAACAATAAAAACAACAAGGACAACAAAAGGGAAAATAACTAAATATAAAAAAAAGAAAGGGGGAGAGAAAGAGAGACACCTACAGACCTGCTTCACCGCCTGTGAAGCAACTCCCCTGCAGGTGGGGAGCCAGGGGCTCCAACTGGGATCCTTGCTTCGAACCACCTGTGCTTAATCCGCTGCGCTACCGCCCAACTCCCAGATTCTTGCACATTTTAACATATGCACTCAACCAGGTGTGTCACCAGCTGCCCCTCCACCGACTTATTATTTCTTTAGGTATTCAAGGAATGAACTGATAACAGCTGAGTGGCTTCCCTGGTCCAATTTTCATATTGTATGAGACAGAGAAGAAGGAGGAAGAGGAGGAAAAGGAAAAAGAAGGAGAAGAGAAAGGGAGAGTCAGAAAAGGAATAGAGACACCAGCACCCAGCCAGCTCCACCATCAGTAGTGTTCCTTTAGTTCTGTCCATGGTCCTCCTGTGTAGTGTCAGGTATCAAACCCCCGGCCTCGGCCTCACTACAGCGAGGCCTGCACTCTACCCCCTGGCTTCACAGTGTCACTTTAAACAGACACAGGGACCATCACTGGGGCTCTTAGTTAGATCCCCAGCACCACATGGAGGCGGCCAGGAGAATTCCACTGATGGCTGAATGATGTTTTGCCCTCTCTGATGAAAAAAGAATGAATTGTTCTGGGAAGGCAGCCTTGCAGGGATGTGCATGCCAGCTAGCTTCTTTAGCACCACAGAAATAGACCTGGATTAAAGTCATACAATGAGCCAGATTGTGGTGCACCCAGCTGTACACACACACATACACACACACATACACACACACACACACACACGGGTTCCTTCCACACCTGCAAGGATAAGCTTCACAAACGATGAAGCCAGGCTGCAGGAGTCTCTTTTTTCTATCTCTATCTCTTGCCCTTGCCTCTCAATTTCTGTCTCTATCCAATATGTAAATGAATAAATAATAAAAACTCAGATTTTGAAAATGGTGAGTTCACCTTCACTTCATCTTTGATGGAGTGTGAAGGAATCATGTTCAGTGAGGTAAGTCAGAAAGAGAAAGATGAATACGGGATGATCTCACTCATGGACAGAAGTTGAAAAACAAGAACAGAAGGGAAAACACTAAGCAGAACTTGGACTGGAGTTGGTGTACTGCACCAAAGTCAAAGACTCTGGGGTGGGGGTAGGGGGAGGGTTCAGGTCCTGGACCATGATGGCAGAGGAGAACCTAGTGGGGGTCAGATTGTTATGTGGAAAACTGAGAAATGTTATGCGTGTACAAACTGTTGTTATTTTACTGTTGACTGTAAACCATTCACCCCTCAATAATGAAATAAAAAAAAATATATATAATCATACAACAAGATATACCATGGAAATAAATATCCTTCCTAAGAAAAGTGGTCACATAATTACTATAAACTCCAGAGTCCCAGATTCATCACCCAGCCAGGAGAGAAGGTATTCATGAGAGTAATAATAATCCCAATCGCTTATGCCTCCATGCAGTCCTTCAAAGACACCAGGGAAGAAAGCCTGGCTGCACGGAAAGCGGGGTGTGTGTGTGTATGTGTGTGTGTGTGTGTGTGTGTGTGTGTGTGTGTGTGTGTGTGTGTGTGTGTGTCTTTTTGGACGCGGGACGAGTTACCCTACAACCCCTTGTGTGTCCTGCCAGCACAACCAGCAGGTGAAAGGGGACAAGGACAAGGACTGGTCGTGTCCCCAAACAGCTGTGTCCCAAGGGGAACTGACCAGGCAGCGTTGGGGACAGAGATAGGGCGTTGGCCGCACTTCCGACAGGGACCAGGAAAGAGGCCGCTGGTTGGAAAATACAGAAGGCAGCCCCCCACCCCGCATTAGGGAATTGAAGGTGAGATTGTAGCTCGTGGGGGGCGGGTGGAGGGTGAGGGTACAGGAGGGTGGCTTGTGGGGGGGCCAGGGGCAGTGCACTTTGTCCTTTTCTGCAGTCCTGGGGGTCTCATCTGAGGTGGCGCGCCACCAACTGAGACCCCAGGCAGAGGGTTGGGGGTAGGGATGAGGGGTGAGGGGCAGCTCTGTCTGGTGCAGCCTCAAGCGCCAGGGAAGGAAATCTGGAGCTAAGTCCGGGTTCCCTGAAACACCGGACGTGAGGGGGCACCCCAGTAGCTGTAGGTGCCCGCACCCCCAGCGCCACCCCATTTCTCTGCGGCTGCACCCCGAGAGGAGGCGCCACCTGGAGGGCTCTGCAGGGTCGGCCGGAGGGGCGTGGCCAGCGGCTTAAGGGGGCGTGACTCTGGATCCGGGGGCGTGGCGAGGGGCGCGGCTCGGGCGCGGGTGGGTCTCCAGGCCCAGGCTGCCTCCTCCTGGGCGCAGAGCGCGGCCCCTGCCCGCCGCCTCCCGCTATGGCCCAGCGCGCCTGGGGGCGCCGCCCGCTGCCGCTGCTACTGACGCTGTGCGCGCTGCTCGGCCGCCTGCAGGTAAGGCCCCGCGGCGCCGCTCCTTCTAGGGGGGCTCCGAGGGCGGGCACTGGGGGCCGCCGGCGGCGGCTTGCGCGGTGCAAGAGGGCTGAGGCGGGTGGAGGCGCGTCCGGGAGCAAAGAGGGGATCACTCCCTCTCCATCCCCGGAGCCCCTCCTCACCTCCCAGACCAGGACTCGAACCCTGGGCGCTTCCAGTTGCGCCACCAGCTCTCAGACTTGGAAGCCGTTTCTTCTCAAACTTTTCCGGAGGTCCCTGCCGAGAAGGAGGGGTGCAGAGAAGCGGGGTGACCGGCCTGGTCACCTCCCCCGATCTGGGCTGGGGTTCGGGCTGTGCCTGGAAGTTTTAGATCTTTCCTTCTCGCCGGGCTGCGCGCCCCCTCCCGCCCTCCGTCTCCTGGACCACCTTGCCGAGAGTCCCTTGCAGGGCGACACCGAACCGGGCACTCACTGCAGAAAAGCTGCCCTGAGATTTCCTTGACACCCCCTCCCCCAGTTTCGGGCCCATCAGTTCTGTTCTGACCTGGAGAAAAAAAACCAGGCCCCCGCTTGTCCCTTAACACCCTTGTAAGGACTTGTAAGGATATTCTGGCAAAGCTGTGCAATTGGAGAAACCGAGGCACTGAGTGTGTGTGGGGTGGGCTGCTTCTGGCTGGTGAGGGAGCTCGGTGCCCTGGACCTTAACCCAGCAGGGGCTAGGACTGCAGGCAGTCTCCCTCCCAGGGGCGAGACCCGTGTGGGGCTCCCCAGCCCGGGATGCACCCGGGGCTCCCCCCTGGGTATTGTTGACCGCATGGCCTTCGCTCAGGGAGGCGCTGGCGGGGCGCTGGTGGTGCCCCCAGACGGGTGTTCCTGCCTGGCTGGGTGCCCCCCCACACCACTTCCCACTTGTCCCCAGAGCAGCTGCCGGGCCACAGCGCGCCCTGGGGTGGCTCCCGCGGGGGGAGCAGACCCGAGTTTCCGTAGATTCAGGGTGGTTCCTTCTTTGAAACAGTGTCCACCGGCTGCCACCAGCCCAGCTAGGCAAGACGGACCCGGGACTTAGGAAGGCGGGGACAGACTAGTCAAACTGTCTGGGGGGAGCCAGCCGAGGGTTTGAGAGCCAAGGAGAGTCTGGGCTTGGGAGACAGCATAGTGGCTCTGCAAAAGACTCTTCATACCTGAGGTTGAGGTCCCAAGTTCAGTCCCCTGCACCACCATAAGCCAGATGGTGGCGCACCTGGGTGAGCGCACATGTTATCATGCATAAGGACCCTGGTTCAAGTCTCTGGTCTCCATCTGCAGGGAGGAAGCTTCAGGATCGGTGAAGCAGGGCTGCAGGTGTCTCTTTCTCCCTATCTCTCGCTTCTCCCTCAATTTATCTCTATCATATGCAATAATGATAATGAATGGTAGCAACATGCAGGGGTCCAGTTGACTCTCCGAATGCAGATTCCTTCCTGCCTGGGCATTCTCTTAAGAGTGGGTTGCTTACGGGGGAAAGAAGGCGGAAAAACTTCTGGACGTTTTTTCCCATTTCATTTTAAGTACTTCGGTTGTTGATTATTTAAGTGTTCAACAGGTTGAACAGGGTGCTTCCTCCAGGGAGCAAGAGGACCAGGCTCCGAGCCTGCTGGCCAAGATGTCAGTGCAGAACTGCCTGTAGCTGCCATTGCAAAGGCCACGTGTGCGCCTGCGCCGAGGGAGCGTGCGCCGGGTCCCAGGCTGAACAGCTGGTGCGGTCCAAACTAGTTTGTTTTCCAGGGAGACATTTCAACAAGTGCTGGTTCTCCTCCCTTTCCCTTCAGGCCGCTTGAATTCTGTACATTTTTTTTTAAAAAAAGCACAGCTAAACAGGAAATTGTTAACTTATATTGGGACAGTGCCAATCAAAAGACCAGGGAGGCTTCTCAGCTCTGTGGTTTGTCCCTCATCTCCGGAGCGCAGGGCGTGGGGAGCAATCCACTCGCTCTGAAAGGTGGAGGTGCCTGCAGATATGTCAGAGGCCCCCCCATCCTGTGCTTCCATACTGTATATGTCCTTATTGCTCCTGAGGCCGATCTAATCCGTGTTTTTTTTTTTTTAATTTTTAAGGATTCTTTCTTACTTTATTTACTTTATTGATAGGACAGAGATAAGTTGAGAGGGCAGGGGGATAGAGAGGGAGAAAGCGACAGACAACACTTGCAGACCTGCTTCAGTGCTTGTGAAGCCTCCCACTGCAGGTGGGGACTGGGGACTTGAACCCTGGTCTTCATGCATGGTAATGTGTACACTTATCCAGTTGCACCACCACTGCCTGGCCTCAGCCAAACTCTCGGTGGGAACCCTAGCCGTTTTGTTTGTGGTGCATTGATGTGGGTGACATCTGCATGCTTGTCATGGTAGGAGAGGCAAGTTACACTGGGTTGGTCCAATCACTTCTAGGAAGGGCTTTATCCACAAGCACTGTTTCCTTGACACTCAATGAAACAGATTCAGGCCTAGCCTAGAAGGCTGTCAGTCCTGCCTTTGAAAACATCCCTATGATTTGCTCACCCCCGAGAGGGAGTGCGTTTCCAGACATGATGACAGACTTTGGCCTACAGAGAAAAATATTCCCCAGCTTGTGCACAGACCATTCTGCCGTTGGTTGCCCAGGAGGACATGGAGTGTTGTCATCTGGGTGCTCGATCTTGGGAAGCATTGCTTCTATCCCAACGTCCTAGTCTGAGGGGAGCCCCTTGCCCCCCCCCCCCAGGATCACAGCCATTTGTGGTCTTGCTCCCGCCCCTGAGGCTGTGCACACAAGAAGCAGAAGACAGAGCCAGCCAGGCCCAGACAGGGTGAGGTGGTTATCACAGTAATTGCAGGTGGCAAGAGCGGTGAGGAGGGCGCTGGGGAGCACGGAGCGTGTTGGCGGGAATATAGTGGGAGGAATCCTTGAGGAAAGGGCCTCTGGACTTTGGAGGATGAGTAGGGAATGGAAGGTTCTAGAAGGAATGCTGGCTAAGAGATGGTTGAGGAAGGCAGCTTTCCAAGCTGAAAGAGGAGGAGCTGAGTCATTTGGGTCTAAAGGCTAAAAAAGAGAAAGAAGAAAGAAAAAGAAACAACCCCTATGTTTATGGCCCTCGGTGCTATGCAGACAGGCAATAAACCTTCCTTTATGGCTCTTCTGTGATAAGGTGTGTATGGCCCTCAAAGAAACACCACAGAGGAAATCCCCGAGAGTGTGCTTGGTGGGGGTGACACTGGGGTCCTTGGTCCACAAGCGTACCGCTCTGCCGCTCCCCCCACATGTCCAGGAGGCCAGCGTCTGCCCTGTGTGAACTGGGCTTCGCAGACTCATCCATCCATCAGCGGACTTTTCACTCCTCTTGTTGATGACAAATGTTCCAAAGGATTTTCTTTCCACTTAGGGCCAATCTGGATGAGCTTGAAACGCTTGCAGTGATGGTGAGGAAATACACTTGCTTCCCCCCCCCCCCCCCCCCAGTTATCTAGCAGAGATTCTCATGCTCGGGAAACTAAAACAATGAGGTATGTTTGGGAGGGTCAGGCACGGGTTTATGGGGCGCTGACAAGAGAAGTTCCGTGCCAGGGCCTCCTTGCAGACAGTGTTGTTTTAGGGGTTCTGTGTGAACTCGATCTTCCAGCCGGAAACCTCCCCCACCAACGCCACTGCTGTTCTTTTCCTAAGTTGTGAAGCATGTGGAAAAAAAAGAATGTTTTTTCCCACGTTAACTATCCAGGGGGCTGGGTGACTGTCTGGGTGCTTCTGCATGTGGGGGTTGGGGGGGGCATCTGCCCCCCCCAAGGTCACAGGTTCTACAAGAGATGTGTCTGTGCTCTGAGAGGTGGAAGGGGGCTGTCTGCTGTCTCCCCAAAATGTCTGATCACTGCTAAGAGAAGTAACCCAAGGAACACCCATCTGCCTGATCCCCTCTGGACCCCCTCCCTGTATTCTAAAGTCTGCCTGTAGAATCTCCTGCCGCCCCTTACAGCACCTTTCCATTATCCAGCTGGTTTGCAAGAAGTTCTTGATCTTTTCTCTATTTTAAAATATTTTGGAGGGGCACGTGGTGGTGCACACACATTACCATGTGCAAGGACCAGGGTTTGAGTCCCTATTTCCTACCTGCAGGAGGGTCACTTCACATGCAGTGAAGAAGGTCTGCAGGTGTCTCGTCTCTCTGTCTCTATCTCCCCTCCCCTCTCAGTTTCTCTCTTATATAATACTAATAATAATAAGGGGCCGGGTGGTGGCGCACCTGGTTGAGCATACATGTTACAATGCACAAGGACCCAGGTTCCAGCCCCTGGTCCCCATCTGCAGGGGGAAAGCTTTGCAAGTGGTGAAGCACGGTTGCAGGTGTCTCTCTGTCACTCTCCCTCACTGCTTCCTCCTTCCCTCTCAATTTCTGGCTGTCTCTATCCAATAAATAAATACAGATAATTAAAATAATAATAATGAATATAAAGAAAAAAAGGAAAAATGGCTCCTGGGAAGGGTGGACAAAGAGCCCCCAGCCGTAACCCTGGTGGCAGTTAAAAAAAAAGTTAGGAGTCAGGCTGTAGCACAGCTGGTTAAACACAATGGCGCAAAGTGCAAGGACCAGCGGAAGGATCCCAGTTCAAGCCCCCGGCTCCCCACCTACAGGGGGGTTGCCTCACGAGCAGTGAAGCAGTTCTGCAGGTGTCTGTCTTTCCCCCTCTCTGTCTTCCCCTCCTCTCTCCATTTCTCTATGTGCTACCCAACAACAATGACATCATCAACAACAACAGTAATAACCACAACAATGATAAAACAACAAGGGCTGCCAGTGTCTCTCTTTCTCTCTCCTTCTATCTCTCCTTTCCCTCTCAATTTCTCACTGTTTGTCTCTACCCAGTGAATTAATTAATTTATTTGTTTATTGCCACAAGGGAGAGAGGACCAGAGTGTCTCTCTAAGACATGTGATGGTGGAGATTGAACTCAGGACCTCTTAATGTACCTAATGCTTTACTCTGTGTCACCTCCTGGGCTTTGTCCTTGACCTTAGCTATATGTCCCTCTGCCTGCAGCCCTCTCCTAGGCTCCCCCCCAGCACCCTAGAATGACTTCAGCTCAGCTGCTGTACCTCCTTGCACAGGGCCCCCCAGATAGTCAGAGCAACTTGGGGACAGGAGCCTGGGCCTAAGGCTCTCAGCCAGCTTTTGAGGTTTGACGCAGTGTGAGTAGGTGGAGGGTGAGGTGACACCCAACCCCATATCTCTGTCCTCATTCCTGTTTCCTGCCACCGCGGTGGGTCAGTTGGCTTCCCCTTTTCAAGGCCGAGGTCTGGCTGTCCCCAGGGGCTGGCTTCCAATCACAGCAGCACCCTCGGGTGGAGAAGCCCAGGGTGCCCCTGACAGCAGCCGGGTTCTGACTTTCTGTGTGTGTGTTTGGGGTCCCCTGTGGTCGGTCAGCTCTTGGTCTCCATGGGCAGCCACATCTGGCCACACATCTGGCTCGATGGCAACAATCATGCTGAGCTTGTGTCTAGCGTGTCCGTTTATTTTCAGTGAGAGGAGTCCCAGTAGGTGGGGCTGGGGACTCTGCAGCTGACTTAGGGTGCCATGGTCAGGGGTGCTGCCAGGTCTCTCAGAAGCAGGTAGTTAACCACAGGAGGGTGCTGTGCCCGGGGCAGGGGACACCCAGCCCCAGGGGTGTGTCCTCTAGCCTGAAAGCAACAGGGACACTGGGCTTGGCTGTGCACGAGTGGCTGGTGTCCCATCTACGGTAGGGACACGGGGACCTCTAGAAAGGACAGCATCCCTGGACTCCAGAGCCTGTAATCAGTAGAAGCAAAAGCCTTTATTTATTTTGCCACCAGGGTTATCGCTGGGTTCCTGCATATGAATTCACTACTCCTGGAGCCCACCCTTTTTTTCTTTATTTGATAGGACAGAGAGAAATTGAGAGGGGAAGAGGGAGCTAGGGAGGAAAAGAGACAGACACCTGCAGTACCTGCTTCACTGCTTGAGCAGCTTCCCCCTCTGCAGGTGCGGAGGCAGGGCTCGAACCCAGGTTCTTGTTCACGGCTACGTGTGCATGTGATCAGGTGCATCACCTCCTGGCCCCCAGCAAAAACCTTATTATTGTTATTATTATCAATTTTATTTTTTACCAGAGCACTGCTCAGCTCTGGCTTATAGTGATGCTAGAAATCGAACCTGGGACTTTGGATGTCTCAGGTGTGAAAGTCTTTTTGCGTAACCATTATGCTGCCTCCCTAGCCTAAAAAAGCCTTTAGATGTTGGGTCTGTGTGGGGAAGAGGAGTGTCTGGGTCAGATCCAGGAGACAGTGAGGAGGCCATGCCCTGGTTCAGGGAGTCTGTAAAGGTTTGAGGTTGGTGGGGGCAGAGGGCATGAGAAAGAAGCCCAGCTCAGGAGTAATGTTCAGGCCAGCGGGGCAGCTGCCAGAGCTGGAGACACGGGCAAAGGATGTGGGCTGGGTGGCCCTATTATTGAAGCAAACAAACCAAAGGGAAAGAAAAAAAGAGATGTGGTAGAGGTCAGAACCACCTGCCTGACGCCTTGGGGTGTGCTTTTCAAGGACATTTCTGCTTTGGTTTAAATTAGAATGTACTCCAGGGTCACGTGCCTGAGGGTTTTTTTTTTTTTCTTTTCCCTCCTCCTCCTCAAGCAGACAGTCAAGAAGGATGAAGTTCTGGCTATGGAATTCCAGCTTCTGTGGTTTCTTTCTCTTCCCTGGGAAACTGAGACAGAGTTCTTTAGACCACGTGGAGGCAGCCAGCAGCCCTGCTCCCTCAGGCTCTGGGATCCACAGGAAATGTGTGTGTTCTGGAATTTAGACCCATTTCCTGGCCTAAAGGTGTCTTGAATCCCAAGTTCAGGATGTAGGCAGAGCTTTACAACAAAGAGAGATAACAGCCAGGCCAGCAGAGCAGGTGTGACCTGACCTGTGGTCTGTGGTCCCGACTCCCTTTTCACTGGCCCCAGATCTGTCACCTGTCCCCCTCCCCCTCCCACCCCCCACTGATGTTTACCTTGGAGTCAAACCCAGAAAACAGTAGCAGCCTCCCTCACTCCCTTCCCCTCCTTCTGCAGGGGGGGGGACTTCACCAGGGGTGAAGCAGGTCTGCTGGTGTCTCTCTATCTCTTCCTCTCTTTTTAAAACAACTTTTAAAATTTATGATTGGATAGAAACAGATAAATTGAGGGGGGGGAGACAGAGAAGGAGAGAGACCTGCAGCCCTGCTTCACCACTTGTGAAGCTTTCCCCCTGCATGTGGAGACCAGGGGCTTGAACCTGGGTCCTTGCGCAGTGTAATGTATATGCTTGACCAGGTGCGCCACTGCCTGTTTCCTATTATTTCCCCTTCTCTGTCTCCCTCTTCCCTCTCAAGTTCTCTTTGTCCTATCAAAGAAAAAAAAGAAAAAAACAAAAAAGAAACAGTGGCCACCGAAGCAGTAGATTCTTTATGTAGGCACCAAGCCCTAGCAATCACAATGGTGGCAATAATAAAGTAACATAAAATAAAGCTACGGCTTCTCACCTTCTTTCTTTAATTTTTTATTATCTTTATTTATTTATTGGATAAAGATAGCCAGAAATCGAGAGGGAAGGGGGAGATGGTGGGGGGGCAGGTGGTAGCAACCTGGTTGAGTACACACGCTATAATGCACAGGACTCAGGTTCAAGCCTCTGGTCCCTACCTGCAGGGGGAAGGCTTCACAAGTGGTGAAGCAGGGCTGCAGGTGTCTCTCTGTCTCTCTCCCGCTCTGTCTACCCCTCTCCTCTCAATCTCTCTGTCTCTATACAATAATAAATAAATAAAATAAATATTAAAAAAATAAACAAATTTAAGAGAGAGAGAGAGAGAGCAAGAGAGAGGAAGAGAAACACCTGCAGCACTGCTTCACCATTTGCAAAGCTTTCTCCCTGCAGGTGGAGACCGGGGACTCAAACCCAGGTCCTTGCACAATGTAACATGTGCGCTCAACTGGGTGTGCTACCACTCAGTCCCCCTCACTTGCTTTCCTTGTAGGTGGCAGGGGCCTGAAGTGAGCATTTCCCTTCCTCTCTGCCCAGCTCCTGGGACATCCCCCAGGCTCCCCGCCCCAGCCCCCCCCCCCCATCTTGGCATAGCAGGTGACAGCACTACCACAGAACCGCCAGGTTTCTGAGTAGCAGGAAGATCCAGCTGCAAAGAAATCTGCCCTTTCTGTTGATCCGAGTAATAAGTAATAATAACAGGACATTTCCTGTGTCCGGGGCCACTTCCTCAAGCCACCAGGGAAGGGAAGACTTTCCATTAAAAATGAGGAAGAAAAAAAACCCTCCCTTCAGCGTTGGGTGGCTTTGAGGGAAGCAGAGAGGGTGGGATTGGGGAAGTCCTAGACCCCAGGTCCTCCAACCTCCCCCACATGGGAAAACCGCCACTTCCGTAGGGTCCTCATTCTTTAATCACGGCGTTCTTCTTTCTTCTTTGGCCTGCACTTCACACTTGTGAAATCTCATTACTCCAATACCATGCTTTTTTTTTTAAAAAAAAATCTCTTTTATTTCAGTTATAGAGAGACAGCAAGAGTGGGAGAGATGCAGCACTGGAGCTCCCTCTGTTGCTGTGGCACTCCCATGTGGTGCTGGTCTCAAACCCACTCCTACATGGCAAGGCTTGTGCTCTACTGGATGAGCTATCTTCTAGCCCCTATTTAAAAAAAAAAAAGATTTGCTATTCTATTGCTGGCTGTTGTTAGCAGCTCACTTCAAAGTGTGTGGCTTGGGTGCCAGTGACATTAGCTCACCTGCTTAGAGCACCCGCTTGGCTGTGTGCATTGCCCAGGGGGAGACTTGGGCGCTATGGTGTCTGTCCCTCTCTCCCTCTGTCTCTCTGTCCCTAGCTGTAAAAAGTAAGCCCAGAGCAGCAGTAAAGCCCTGGTGGTAACAGACATGAAAGTGTGTGTTTGTCTGTGAGTGCCAATTCCTACTCAGTGAGGAGAAGCTGACAGAGAGTCCTTCCTTCCTCTCAACTCTGCACCCCGGATGCATGGGGGGACCCCTGTCTGGAGCCTGAGAGATGACTGGGAGTTTGCTCCCCTGTTAGAGCCCAGAGACTTGGAAGTGGTGCCATTCTGACAGGTGTCAGGAACCGCTGAAGCCAGTGAGTATGTGTCAGCCCCATCCTATCCCCAAGTGTGTGTTTTCTGGGTCCAGGGTCAGTCAGTCTCTCTCTCTCTCCATACAAATACTTGGATAGAGACAGAAAGGAATTGAGAGGGGAGGAGGGAGAAATAGGGAGACAGAGAGACACCTGCAGCCCTGCTTCACCACTTGTGAAGCTTTCCCCCTGCAAGTGGGGACCAGGGGCTTGAACCTGGGTCCTTGTGCTCTGTTAAGTGTGTGCTCAACCAGGTGCATCACCAGCCTGGGTCCAGTGCGTCTTTGTTTTCACCAGTCACCGGGAAGGTTCCCACCCCCAACTGTCTATTTGCTCTGTCTGCCTTCTCAGGCCTCTCCATGGGCTCCCTCCACTCCCATTAGGGGTGGCTGAACTTGACCTGGCCCACAAAACCCGAGCCCCAAGAAGACAGTGTGGAGAGCAGAGGCGATGTTCTCTGCCTGAGAGCCCCGAGAGGTCCCCGAGGTGGGCTGGGGATGCTGGGTTTCCTTCTTTGTGGCTCAGGTAAAGCCAGATGAGGTGCTGCCCAGGTGCTGCCCAGGGCCAGATGCTGTCACGCCAGCATTTGCAAAGAGGGACAAGGCTTTATTGTCATTTGAACCTGCGCTGGGGGAGTTACTGCTCAAACCACCCTCCCTAACCTGCGTCCCCCTTTCAGGAGCCTACTGTACAGGTCAAGGGGGAGGAGCTGGGAAACTGGCACTAGATTTGGGGTGGCAGGGAGGGAGGAGGACGCTGACCACCCCTGAGGACCAGGGCTCCCCGGGAACCTGGAGCCCACAGGTTGGATCTGGTTTCACTATTTCATGGTGGAGCTGGGCCCTTGAGTCTGAGCGATTCCGTTGCTCCTGGGCTGACTTATCTTTGTTTTTATTTAAGAGAGGGAAGACAGTAGATGGGGAGAGGGGCAAACTCTCAGCATAGTTCCTGCTTCATCATCTGTGGAGCTTCTCTCAGTGCTGTGGTGTTCCCACAGGGTGTCAGGGCTCTAGCTGGGGACTTTATGCATAGACACACACACACACACACACACACACACACACACACACACACACACACACACACACACACACACACACACTAGCAGACGAGCTGTTTCTCAGGGCAGATCAATAGGATAAGATCCCATCACTGGGGGTGGAAGAGGGTCTAAGTGAGTGTGTGTGTGTGTGTGTGTGTGTGTGTGTGTGTGTGTGTGTGTGTAGGTGGGGAGGCGGTGCTGTATAGTTGCAGATGAATGGTGCTCAGGCACTGGGGCTGTGCCCCGTGGAGTGTCTGCCCCTGGCTCCAGCATTTGCAGCCCCAGGAAATGTGTTAGAAATGCTTGTTCTCAGGCCCTGCCCCAATCCTGCAGCCGCTTCAGAGCCTCTGTGAGAGTCAGAGATTCCTCAGGAAGGGGCTGGTGCTGGGTTCCGGTGTAAAACGACTGCATGAACACAGCTCAGGGGCTGGGTGGTCGGGCACACACATTATTACCATGCATGAGGACCCGGGTTCAAGCCTCTGCTCTCTACCTGTGGGGGAGGGGGGTGGGGGGAGCATGATGAGCAGTGCAGCCGTGCTGCAGGTGTCTCTGTCTACCCCTCCCTCTCTGTCTCTTCCTCACCTTTTCATTTCCTCTGGCCTATCAAAATAAAAATAGAAGGAAAGATCCTATGGGGCCCACCTACAAGGGGTCCATTATGTTGTTCCTGATGAAGATGACCAGTGACAGTGGCTAGAGGGATCTGTTAGAGGTCTAGGCCCATCATGTCTGTAGGAATCCCAGGATTCCCTGACTAAGGCCCCAGGTAATGGGGTGGCCTGGTAGTAACCAAAACATCCATCATTAAAGGATGCCAGTCTTTTGCCCTTATCCGGCTTTTGTAGTCCTTACTTTGTCTGACAAGGAAAGTTCAGTGGGGAAGCAATTGCAGAAGCCAGACCTTCCACCTTCTGCACCCCATAATGATCCTGGGTCCATACTCCCAGAGGGATAAAGAATAGGAAAGCTCTCAGGGAGGGGAGGGGATACGGAACTCTGGTGGTGGGAAATGTATGGAATTGTACCTCTATGGACTTGTCAATATTTTCATTTTATAAATAAATTTTTAACAATATAAAAAGAAAGAAAAAACAAAAAGGAGAAAAAATGGTTGCTGGGAGTGGTGATTTCATGTAAGCACAGAGCCCCAGCCCTGGTGGCAATTAAAAACCAAAAACAATGTAGTCCAGGTCCATGTCACCCCAGGATATACTGGAGGCCCCCAGAGATGGCTTCTAGCGCTCACTGCTCCTCACCAGGCAGATGAGAGAGCGGCCGCACAGAGAGGCCAAGTCACTGGCCTAGGTTTGCACAGCTCTCACGTGGCAGACGGAGCTGGGGTCTGCTCAGCCCCTGGGGACACGGCCTCTGTTGTAACAGCAGGCTCTGGGAAGCTACGGGGGTTAGGGGATGGCAGCAAGCTGGAAACACCATGGCCATTTGTAGGTGGGGCTGCCCGAGGACACCCTGTCCTTAAGCAGAAGTCAGACGTCTAGTCGGCCTGGGCCCTGGGCCCGGGGCCGGGTGCCTCGGCAGGTGATCGCTGACTCAGGGGGAAGAGCAGTGTGATGGCTGAGTCACCCCCACTTCCTGCACCCTGGCGGTACTGCAGCCTTGCACCCCAGCTCTGCCAGAAACTGGGGGAAGGGGGGTCCCAAGGGGGGCTCCAAAGTCACAGTGCAGCTCTGCTGGGGGGCTCATACCCACCACCTGCCAACCTCATCTAGCTCTGGGCCAGCTGCCAGCCAGAGGACTGAGTGCAGCTCTGCTGTGTTTTATTTTATTTTAAAATATATTTTAGTGACTTATTATTTATTGCATAGAGCGCCTGAAGTAGCACTTCAACTTCACTACTCCTGGAGCTTCCCCTCTTATGTGGGGCCCGGAGGCTTGAACCCAGATCCTTATGCACTTTAATGTGTGCCCTCAGCAAGTGCTCCACCACCTGGCCCCTTTTGTCTTTTTTTTTTTTTAACATTTATTCACTTATTTATTCCCCTTTGTTGCCCTTATTGTTTTATTGTTGTAGTTATTATTGTTGTTGTTACTGATGTTGTCATTTCTGGATAGGACAGAGAGAAATGGAGAGAGGAGGGGAAGACAGAGAGGAGGAGAGAAAGACAGACACCTGCAGACCTGCTTCACTGCCTGTGAAGCGACTCCCCTGCAGGTGGGGAGCCGGGGCCTCGAACCGGGATCCTTATGCCGGTCCTTGTGCTTTGCGCCACCTGCGCTTAACCCGCTGCACTATCGCCCGACTCCCCTTTTGTCTTATTTTATTTTTGCCCCACCAAAGTTATCGATAGGGCTTGGTAGCCCACACAGGAATCGAACCATTCCCAGCAGCCATCTTCTCTCTCCCCTCCCCTCCCCTCCCCTCCCCTCCCTTCCTCCTTCTTTTCTTTCTTTCTTTCTTTCTTTCTTTCTTTCTTTCTTTCTTTCTTTCTTTCTTTCTTTTTCTCTTTCCTTTTTTTTTGATAGAGACAGAAAAATCAAGAGGGACAGAGAGACAGAGAGATGGATATCTGCAGCACAACTTCACAGTTCTTGAAGCTCCCTCCCCTACAGGTGGGAACTAGGGGCTCAAACCCTGGTCCTTATGCATTGTACTGCATGTGTTCCACCAGCTGCGCCACCACCCAGCCCCCTCATCTGCTGCATTTTCAAAGGTTCTGTGTGTCTCAGTGTCGCCCTGATCACGATGACTTGGGGACTCCTCACTTGGCCCAAATGCCCTGAGCTCCTGTTGCCTTTTAGGCTAGTGAAGTGACATTGCCTTGGAACATGGGGGTTCAGCACCTGTGTGATTCCTACTGGGCTCTTTCCCGGCCCTCATGAAATAGAAGAGAGGGGTAGAGACACAGAGAGAAGGAGAGATACCACAGCACTGCTCCACCCATCTCGAAGTGCCCCTCTTCCCCCGTGCAGGTGCTCCATGTCGTGGCCAGGGTCTTGAACCCAGGTCTTTGTGCGTGGGTGTGTGTTCTGCTAGCTGAGTCAGCTCCCAGCACCTGACGAAGATTAGAAATTATAGGTGCCTGGAGCTTTAGTCTAGCTAGGGTGGATTCCAGTGAGAGAGAGAGAGAGAGAGAGAGGGAGAGATCCTCACTCCCAGCTGGGTAACAGTGGCAGCTGTCTCCACAGTTAGGAGGTTGGAGCCTCGGCAGAGAGTGTGGATTTTGCAACCCAGTGGCTCTGTCCCAGGTCCTCTGAACCTTTCCAACCCCAGGCTGAGGCATGTGAATTTAATTCAAAACTAGCAGGAAACGTGACAGCATCTCAGCAGGGGAAGTTAGGCAATGGCTGTGGTCCTTCAGAAAAAAATATAACATCCAGTCCTGCTCCAGCCCAGGCCTGTTCAAGCTTCCCTCTCTCCAAGGACAATGGAGCCTCCAGGCTGCCTGACTGAACTGGGGTTCCCAGAAGGACCAGTCCTTCCTCCACTTTAGACAGATGGTGTCTCCACCGGTGTAGTGAGAGACACGTCTCAGAGTGCGTCTGGACACACACAGCTGAGTGGACAGTGTATGTGACTCTGAGGTAGTTCTGATGCTCAGAACTTGCCTGTGAAGTGTCCTCGGATTCAATCTCTGATACCACCTGTCAGAGGGATGCTCTGGTTCTCTCTCTCTCTCTCTCTCTCTCTCATTAATACTACTCATGGTATGTATATGAGTGGAATACTACTCAGGTGTTAAAAATGATGAATTGGGGGTGGTGGTGGTGGACCTGGTAGAGTGCACATGTTACTGTGCTTGAGGGTTTGAGCTTGAGCCCCTGCTCCCCACTCACGGGGGGAAGCTTCATGAGCAGTGAAACTGGTCTGCAGGTGTCTTATTTTCTCTCTCCCTCTATGTTTTTCCTTCCTTTTCAATTTCTCTGTCCTATCAGATAAAATAGAAAAAAAAAAAAGAAACAAGGAACAAATAGCCACCAGGAGCGGTGGATTCGTCATGCAGACACCAAGCCCCAGCGAAAACTTGGGTGGCAATAAAATAAAATTAAAAAATCAAATAAAAATGAGGAAGTCATCTCTTTTTGCCTCAGCTCATCACAAAGGAATCGTATTAAGTGAGAAAAGCCTAAAGTGTGGGATTAAGAAACAAGGAAAGAGAGAGAGAGCACAGGGTGAAACTTAAACTAGGTGTGGCGCACTGCACAATCTGGGGGGACGGGGCGGGAGGGCACTGGGCTGCGATGGAGGGGAAGGGTGTGAGTCGATGGAGGGGGAGAGCAGGAGAGTGTTTTGCAGCCACTTGTCATGGAGATATGAGAAACTGCACCTGTGTGTCAACAGCTGTACTGTAAACCATCACCCCCAGTGAAACAAAATAAAAATCTTACCCAAGTTTGAGCTCTTGCTCCCCACCTGCAGGTGAAGCTACGCAACCGGTGAAGCAAGGCTGCAGGTGCCTCTCTGTCTCTGTCCCTCTCTGTCTCCCTTCCCTTCTCAAATTCTCTCTGTGCTATTTCAAAAAGGGGGGGGGGGAGTTGGGCGTAGCGCAGCGGGTTAAGCGCACAGGGTGCGAAGTGCAAGGACCGGCATAAGGAACCCAGTTCGAGCCCCCGGCTCCCCAGCTGCAGGGGAGTCGCTTCCAAGCGGTGAAGCAGGTCTGCAGGTGTCTGTCTTTCTCTCCCCCTCTCTGTCTTCCCCTCCTCTCTCCATTTCTCTCTGTCCTATCTAACAACGATGACATCAATAACAACAACAATAATAACTACAACAAGGGCAACAGAAGGGAAAATAAATAAATATTTAAAAAATTTTAAAAAAGAAAGACCTAGGTTCAAGTCCCCTGTCCCCCCCTGCAGGGGGGAAAGATTCACACGTGGTGAAGCAGTGCTGCAGGTGTCTTTCCGTTTCTCACTTTCTACCTCCCTTTCCTTTCAATTTCTCTCCATCTTATCGAAATAAATAAATAAAAAGTAAAATAGAAGGAGAAGAAGAAATGAGAAATGGCTGTCAGGAGAAGCGATGGATTCCTCATGTAGGCACTGAGAAAAGGGATTACCCTAGTGGGAAGAAATCCTGCATCAGAGAGCTTGCATGGGGAGGGCGCCCAAAGGCACTGGCGGGCCGTCTGGGACAGAGGATGGGTGAGCAGGGGAGTCTGGGGGTGCAGTGAGGGCGCTACTGAAAGCTGACAGCCTCCCTGAACACTGAGATGGCAGCAGCACCAGAGAGCGAGAAGGGACTTGGTGGGGCAGCCTGGGGGGTTGTTGGTGGTGGGTGACACCCCCTGGCCAGTGGGGTCTCACCAGTCCAGGCCTGCCAGGATACCCCCAGGGCAAACCCAGGAGGCCCATGGCCATGAGTTCACATTTCATGGACTGCTTGTCGGGGAACACAGAGCCTCAGCTTCACACGTGCAGTTTCTCTGCTCCTGGGCCATTTTGTTTTTATTCGGATAGACAGAGAGAAGAGGGAGAGACACTCTGGGAATGGAGCTTCCTGCATCACCACGGCATTCCCACGTGGTGCCAGGGTTCAACCATGGTAAGGCGCGTGACCTGCCCAGTGCACCATCTCTCCAGCTCAAGCTGTTAAAAAATAATGGTAATGGGGGCCGGGCGATAATGCATCAGGTTAAGCGCACATGATGTGAAGCGCAAGGACTGGCATAAGGAACCCGGTTCGAGCCCCCAGCTCCCCACCTGCAGGGGGGTCGCTTCACAGGCGGTGAAGCAGGTTTGCTGGTGTCTATCTTTCTCTCCCCCTCTCTGTCTTCCCCTCCTCTCTCCATTTCTCTCTGTCCTATCCAACAACAACCACATCAATAACAACAATAACAATAATAACAACAATAAGGGCAGTAAAGGCGACAACAATGGGAAAAAATGGCCTCCAGGAGCAGTGAATTCATAGTGCGGGTACTGAGTCCCATCGATAACCCTGGAGGCAAAATAGTAATAATGATAATAATAGTAATAATAACAACGATAATATTGGGCTGGACAGTAGTGTACCCAGTAGAGCTCACACATTACCATGTGCAAGGACCCAGGTTCAAGCCCCTGGGTCCCCACCTGCAGGTCCCTCCTGGCAGTGAAACAGTGCTACAGGTGTCTCCCTGTCTTTCTCCTCTCAGTTTTTCTCTGTCCCTTTAAATCAATAAATACATAAATAATTTTAGGGGCTGGGTGGTAGAACACCTGGTCGAGCACATACATTACCATGCACAAAGACCAGGGTTTGAGACCCCGCTCCCCACCTGCAGGGGCGGGGAAGAGCTTCACAAGTGGTGAAGCAGGGCTGCAGGTGTCTCTCTGTCTCACTCCCTCTCTGTCTCTCCCTCCCCTCTGGATTTC
Source organism: Erinaceus europaeus (assembly GCF_950295315.1). Lineage (NCBI taxonomy): Eukaryota > Metazoa > Chordata > Mammalia > Eulipotyphla > Erinaceidae > Erinaceus > Erinaceus europaeus. Next base: position 77,391,779 of record NC_080176.1, read on the forward strand.
TGTCTCTATCCAATAAAAGTCGGTACAAATATATATACACAATCTTTTAAAAGATGTCTTCTATTTATTTGATAGAGATTGAGAACAGAGCACTACTTGGGTACAAACAGTGCCAGGGATAGAACTTGGGACCTGGGGGCTGGGTGGTGGCGCACCTGGTTAAGCACACATATTACAGTGCACAAGGTCCTGGGTTCAAGCCCCCAGCCCTCAACTGCAGAGGGAAAGCCCTGCTTCATGAGTGGTGAAGCAGGGCTGCAGGTCTGTCTCTCTCCCTGTTTCTCCATTCCTCTCAATTTCTGGCTGTCTCTCTCCAATAAAAATAAAGACAATAAAAAAGTTTTAAAAAAGGACATAGATGTTTCCTTAAAAAAAATAAAATAAGAACTTGGGACCTTTATTCACCTCCCAGGATTCTGACTTTACATTTCAGCCTTGAGGTGAACAGCAGACCTGAGCTGGCAGGAAGGAACGAGGCAGGGGGTGCTCTGTGCCCAGGCCAGGCACGAAGAGGGGGGGATGTCTATCCGGGAAAAGGACAGGTGGACAGGGGAGTTTGGAGAAGTTGGGGTAGGGGGGCTTCCCTCTCATCTCTGGGGATCAGTACCCTGATCTGTCACCTGGCCTCTTAGCACCACCTGGGAGCCTGCTGGAGATGCAGAATCTGGGCCCGAGGCCCCGGGCCAGCCCAGTAGTTCTGCCTGGGGAGAAAACTTGAGGTGTTTCTGCATGCGTGGCTCTCTTAGCCTGCGCACCCTGGGGCAGAGGCAGAGCCCAGAAGGGGCCTCGCAAGCTTCGCAATTGGGAAAGGAGAGGAAACTGTGCTCATTTGTCATAAAAAAACAAATCTCAGCGTGGAAGGGGAGAAAGGCCTTTTTATTTTTAGACTAGGAACGTGACAGCCCCCCCCCTGCCTTTGGTGAGTGATCTGCTAGAGTCAAAACCATGTTACTCGGTGTGTTTAGGAAACAAACCTGCCGCAGGTGGCCCCCAGGCTGCCTTATCTTTCAGATAGACAAAGGGACTCACAGGTGTCAGGTGATTTCTTCACTTCCCTTCAGCCAGATGTTTCCTCTTCAAGGATCAGAGATAATAAATGCATTGTGAAGAGAGTCGGAGAGAGGAGCAGAGATCAATAGGCCTTTGAGGAGCTTCTGTCTGAATGGGGTACAGCCCTTTCTCTTTTAAGATGGAGGGGGTGGGGTAGGGTGGGGAGGGTAGGACATATGTGTGAGGTGCAGCCACTAAAAAAGTAACTTTCAAGAGAGCTTGCAAAGTCAGTTGTTAAAAGTTTGTGAAATCAGAGTGGTGATTATGTCAGGACTTCTGATATGGCAATTATATTGTTGTTGTTGTTGTTGTTGTTATTACCACCACTAGGGTAATTGTTGGGCCTTGGTGCCTGCACATCAAATCGACATCTCCTGGTGGCCATTTTTCTTTTTTTCTTTTTGATAGGACAGAAAGATATTGAGAGGAAGAGGGAGAGAGGAAGAGAGATATCTGCATCATTGCTTTGCTGCACATGAAGCTTCCTCCCTGCAGGTGGGGACTGGGGACTTGAACCCAGGTCCTTGTGTACCGTAGTGTATGTGCTCAACCTGGTGCACCACCACCTAGCCCCCCCCCACTTTTAAATAGAAACAGAGAGGCAGAAAGAGAGTGAAAGAGACCACAGCACCAAAGCTTCCCTTAACGCGCTGGGGGCTAGCCTCAAACCTGGGTCGTTAGCACGGCAAAGCAACGCGCTGCCCAAGTGAGCTATTTCGCAGGACCCGGAATAATTTATTCGCACCTGCACTCAGCCAGACCCTTGCGCAAGGATCTGAAAGCTCTGTGCAGACGTGTCTGCATGAGAGTGGCTCAGTGGTGGAGCACAGGCTCTCAGTGCCATCCTCGGACTGCATGTGTCTGAGGGAGGCTCTGCTTCTCTCTCAGTAACAAATAAACAACCCTGTAAAAGGCAAAGCTGGGTGGCCAGGAGGTGGCACAGTGGCTAAAGCATTGGGCTCGCAAGCATGAGGTCCCAAATTTGATCCTTGTCATCGCCTGTACCAAAGTGTTGCTTTGGTTTTCTCCTGCCATAAACAAACAAATCTACACGCCCCATCTTGTTAGGAAGCTAATGTTTTACAGAAGAACTGTCTATACATAGGCTCCCTTCTCCAGCTCTGCATCATGAGTGTCTGCAAAATATTTTTAAAAAAATGTTTGATTAATGAGATTTTATGTATTTATTTATGAGAAAGAGGAGGAGGAGAGAGAAGGAACCAGACATCACTGTGTGCTGCCGGGGATTGAACTCAGGACCTCATGCTTGAGAGTCTAATGCTTTATCCACTGCACCACCTTCTGGACCACTCTGCAAAACACTCTCAATCACAACCTTGGACTCCAGTCCCCCCTGAAGGGTTCCCCCTCTTTCCTCTTTCGCTCCTTCCCCAGAGTTCCTTGCTTTGGTGCAGTACCCCACCCCCAGTCAAGCTTCACCCTGTGGGTCATCAGCCTGCATTCCTCCCTCTCTTCCTGACGCATCCCACCCAGCACCTTTCCTGTGGGTTCTAGCCAAGGTGGAGCAAAGGTTAGGATAGTAGCTTCTGGTCTCATATTTGGCCTTCGATATTGGGTCTTGATTCACCACATTTTTCATATTGAGCTGTCCATCTTGTTCTCCCTTCCTTTGCCGACGTCTGCTTCTGCTGTTCGTGTTCCCTTTTCTTTTCTACCCTGACGAGCTCACGGAAGGTTGGGGTTTGTTTGCTTCTTTTCATGTAGGGCTCCTTTCAGTCATTCTTGCAAGGCAGGACTGGCGGTGGTGAATTCCTTCTGTTTTTGCATGTTTAGGAAAATTTTAATTCCTCCCCCATACTTGAAGGATAATTTGGCAGGGGAGAGTATTTGTGGCTGATAATCCTTATCTTTTAGTACTGTGAATATATAAATATGAATCTATTTTTTTAAAAAAGATTAAAATGGCTTGGAAGCTAGTAAAGGTTTTTTGTTTGTTTGTTTTTAAAAAGGGTCATGATTTCCATGGTTACCTTCAAGGCGACCAAAATTTCTTATGTTTGTAATTATGTGAAAAATTGTTTTTAAAAAAAATTTTATATTTATTTATTTTCCCTTTTGTTGCCCTTGTTGTTTTTTATTGTTGTTGTAGTTATTGTTGTTGTTGATGATGTCATTGTTGTTGGATAGAACAGAGAGAAATCGAGAGAGGAGGGGAAGACAGAGAGGGGAGAGAAAGATAGACACCTGCAGACCTGCTTCATTACTTGTGAAGCGACTCCCTGGCAGGTGGGGAGCTGGGGGCTTGAACAGGGATCCTTGTGCAGGTCCTTGCGCTTCGCACTCAAGCACTTAACCCGCAGCGCTACCACCCGACTCCTGAAAAATTGTTTTTTACAAGATAAAAGGGAGGGACCAGCCGGTGATACACCCAGTTGAGTGCACACTTCATCCCTCACAAGGACCCAGGTTCAAGCCCCTGGTCTCCACCTGTAGAACACTGCTGTGCTGTCTTCACTTACTTCCTGAGCTTCTGACACAGGGCATGGGTTTCCATTCTGCACCAAGAAGACAGGATGTGAGCCTCATTTGAGACCAGAGAATGTTCTTTCAAGAGCTGGGTGAGGGTCTGAGTGGTGGTGTACACATTACCATGCGTAAGGACCCAGGTTCAAGCCCCCATCCCCACTTGCAGAGGGAAGCTTCATGAGTGGTGGAGCGGTGCTGCGGGTGTCTCTCTCCCCCCCCCCCAATTTCTTTCTGTCCTAAAAAGGCAACTGGGAGTGGTGAATTCGTTCTACAGAATTATAAAAAAGGGGGGGCTGGAGAGACAAAATAATGATTATGCAAAGGGGTTTCATGCCTGTGGCTCTGAAGTCCCGAGTTCAATTCCCAGTCCCACCATCAGCCAGAGCTGAGCAGTGCTCTGGTCTTTACTCTTTCCCCTCCTCTATCTCTCTCATTAAAATATATAAGTTAAATTTGAAAAAAAAAAAGGAGCTGGGTGACATGTTTCTGTGAATTAAGTGTGAGGTGAAATAACTGAATTGAAACACAAAGAGTTTGTGTGTAGACTCCCTCCTTCCATCCTCTTCTTCCCTCCTCTCCCTTTCTTTCCTGCTTTCTTTTTATGGGGGGGGGGGAAGCAGAGCACTGCTCCAGCATACCACAGCTGCCTTAGCAGACACCCTGAGTGAGATATGCCCTCTTCAGCCTGACCTCCCCAGCCTCCCCCCCAAGTCCCCAACTCATGAAATGACTCCAAGGGCTTGTCACCATCTCAAGCCTCGGAGAAAGCACATTAAAAAAAAAAAAAAATATATATATATATATATATATATATATTTATTGAATTGCCACTAGGGTTATTGCTAGGACTTGGTGTCTATATGATTGAATGTACCACTTTTAGTGGCCAATTTTTCCTTTCCTTTTTTTTTTTTCCTTTGATAGGACAGAGTGAAATTGAGAGTGGGAGGGAAAGGAAGAGAGGGGCAGAAACTGAGAGACACCTGCAGCCCGGCTTCACTGCTAAGAAAGCTTCCTCACACAGCGGGGGAGTGAGAGCTTGAGGCAGGTCCTGCTTCATGGTGACACGTGCGCTTCCCAGGTGCGCTGCTGCCTGGCTCCACATTCGCAGGTGCTGAAAGAGAACTTTGATTTGTTCTGTTACTTTCCTTCCCCCACCCAAAGCCTCCCATGGACTGTGGCTATTTATTTTGCCTCAAAATAAATACACACATGACACACAGCACCCCAGGAGGTGAAGCCACAGGAAAGAAATAAATCAAATGTCTCAACTAGACATTTTCACTCTGTGTTTTTAGACCTTCTAAGAAACTTATAAGGGGTGGGGAGAGGCATAACAGATATTTGTAATACACACTTATAAAAAAATATTGTGGGTGGTGTATGTGGTTGAATACACATTACCACACACAAGGACCAAGGTTCGAGTCCTTGTTCCGCACCTGCAGGGGGAAACTTCTTGAGCACTGAAGTAAGTACTACAGGTATCTCTCTATTTCTCTCTCTTTAAAATTTATTTATTTTTATATTTTATTTATCTATTTACTTTAAAAATTTTTTATTCCCTTTTGTTGCCCTTGTTATATCATTGTAGTTATTATTATTGTTGTTGTTATTGATGTGGTTGTTGTTGGATAGGACAGAGAGAAATGGAGAGAGGAGGGGAAGACAGAGGGGGGAGAGAAAGATAGACACCTGCAGACCTGCTTCACCACCTGTGAAGCGACTTCCCTGCAGGTGGGGAGCCGGGGGCTTAAACCAGGTTCCTTAACGCCGGTCCTTGCGCCTTGTGCCACCTGCACTTAACCCGCTGCGCTACCGCCTGACTCCCTATTTTTTATATTTTTATATTACAGAATTATATGTCGACAGGGGTTTGAATTCACACCATTCCCACCACCAGAGTTCTGAATCGTTACTCTCCCCACTGCAATCCACCACAGTTCCCCTAAGGTTGTAGACATGGGCCAACCATCTGCTCTACAACTATCTGTCCACATTTATACATAGTTGCCCCTTCTTTTCCTGATTCAATCCTCACTTTCCCTCTAAACCACTCATAGCATCATAGCTACCTCCATATGTCCCTCTCCTTTTCCTTCTCCCTCTCCGGGTGCTGATGGAGCTGGAGTGCAGAGTTCCCTTATCTTCATCCTGTCACTTCTCTCCCTCTGGGAGTATGGATCAAGGTTGTTTATGTGGAGCAGAAGGTAGGATCTCTCTCTCTCTCTGTCTCTCTCTCTCTGTCTCTCTCTCTCTGTCTCCTTCCCTCCTCTCTCTACTTGTGTCCTGTCAAATAAAGAAGAAAAAGAAAAAAAATGGCTGCCAGGAGTGGTGGATTCATTGTGTAGGCATTGAGCCCCTGAGCTAACCCTGGTGGCAATTAAAAAAAATAAAATAAATAAAGGAGGAGGAGTTGTGGGCCAGCAAGATAGCTCCTCTGGGTAGTGTGCTGCCTTGCCCTGACTAAAGCCCCCATTCAAGCCTGCCCCCCACACACTGAATGAAGTCTCAGCATTGTGGTCTCTTTCACATTCTTTCTTTTTTTTTTTTTTAGTAGTTCTTTTTAAAAATATGTATTTATTCCCTTTTGTTGCCCTTGTTGTCTTTTTTTATTGTTGTAGTTATTGTTGTTGCTGATGTCATCGTTGTTGGACAGAAAGAAATGGAGAGAGGAGGGGAAGACACAGGGGGAGAGAAAGGTAGACACTTGCAGACCTGCTTCACCGCCTGTGAAGCTGCAGGTGGGGAGCCGAGGGCTGGAACTGGGATCCTTATGCCGGTCCTTGTGCTTTGCACCATGTGTGCTTAACCTGCTGCACTACTGCCCGACTCCCCTCTTTCACTTTCTATCTGAAGAGGTCAGCTAGGAGCAGTGAAACCCCAGCAAGAAAAACAGCAAGAGGAAATCTTATTAGTTTGGGTGCTACCTATTCACAGACAAAAGCTCAGTTGATGTCAGTTCTGTGAGGTGAGTAGTAGTTCTGCTGTTTATTGGTTATGATTGGCAGTAGGACCTATCAATATTTTTTTTCCGTCAGGGTCAGGGTTATCACTGGAACTCGGTACCTGTACCATGAATTCACTGTTCCTGGAGGCTACCTTTTTCCCCTTTTGTTGCCCTTGTTGTTTATCGTTGTTGTGGTTATTATTATTGTTATTATTGCTGTTGTTGTTGCTGGATAAGACAGAGAGTAATCAAGAGAGATGGGGAGATAGAGAGGGGGAGAGAAAGACAGACACTTGCAGACTTTTTTCACCGCCAGTGAAGTGACTCCCCTGCAGGTGGGGAGCTGGGGGCCGATCTAGGATCCTTACCCCTGTCCTTGCACCTCAAGCCACGTGCGCCCCACTGCACTACCGCCCCACTCCCTCAGTATGTTTTTTAATTTTGTTTTCCTCTTTATTGAGAGGTTTATGGTTTACAGCACAGTTGTTGACACATCGGTACAATTTCTTTTCTCCCTGTGAAAAATGTCTGCAAGACACTCACTCTCAATGCCAAACCCCCTCCATCCCTTTACTCTCCCCCCTTTGCTTTGGTGTAATAGTATTTTGTAAAAATCTATTAATTTTTGTTTTTATGCACAATTATTTATTTATTTATTTTTGCCAGAGCACTGCTCAGCTCTGGCTTATGTTGGTGTGGGGGATCGAGCCTGAGACTATGGAGCCTCAAGCATGAGAGTCTATTTGCTTAGCCATTATGTATCTACCCCCTGCCCCTTATTTTTTATTTTTTAAAGATCTATTTATTTTTATGTGAGCAAGAGTCCACAGCACTACTCAGCTGTGGCATATGTGATGGTGGAGATAGAACCTGGGATCTTACATGCAAGTCCTGCCACTGAACACCCCCCCACACACCCCTCAATGTGTGGTTTTGTAGAATTTCCAAGGGCCATTAATTGAAATGGCCACAATGACCATAGGAAGCCAGTGTTGGGAGGACAAGTGAGAGGCATTTCCCCAAAGCCCAGTCTAAGTTTAGCATTTGAATTGCCTGACTGTCGCAGTCTTCCTTCACTAAGGTGTGTGTGTGTGTGTGTGTGTGTGTGTGTGTGTGAGAGAGAGAGAGAGAGACAGAGAGAGAGAGAAAGAGAGAGAAGGAGAGATAAGGAGAGAGAAAGAGAGACACTTTTTTGCTGAAGAGAAATCACTCTGGTTTAAAAAAAAAAAAAGCTCTACTGTCTTTTTAGAAGACAAGTTAATCTTAAAAGTGTAGAGGAAAAAAAAAGCCCTATAACACTCAACCCAATTGCTGGAGGCCCTTCTGCTGACTGAACCTCTTCTTTATCGGCAGCTCCTGTCCTCTGGGAGAATGTTTCTGGAATATTCCAAGAGGGACTTGTCTTTGCCAAGTGATGGCCTAAGATGACTCCCCATAGGGAGAGCCAGAACCCTTGGGAGCTGGGTTGTGGAGGCTGGTGTGTGTGTGTGTGTGTGTGTGTGTGTGTGTGTGTGTGTGTGTGAGATGTCAGCCTTGGGGCAAGAAGGGGTGAGGCCTGGAGCCTGGGATGTTGGGGCAGAGGCCCTGCAGCACAGAAAGGGTGAGGCGCAGAAGGCAGGGTCCCTTCTGCCTGGCCTAAGTCCATCCCTCGGCCACATTCACATTCAGAGCCACCCAGCAGGTGGAGGGAGGCAGGCGCAGAACAGACTCACCTCAGGGCTGACCAGAAGCCGAGCAGGGGCAGATGGATTGGGCATCTGAGTCAGCTGACCTGTGGCAAGTCCCAGAGGCTGGACAAAAGCCATCGGCCAGGGAGGTGGAGCAGCTGTGGAGCACAGGACTTGAAAGTGGAAGGCTTCCAGTTTGAACCTCAGCACCGCCTCTGCCAGAATGATGCTGTGTTTCTCTGTGTCCGTCTCTTTCTTTCTCTTATTGCTATTAATAAGTATTGGGTGGCTGGAACAGTCGTGGCATATTTGTCTGCGCAGAAACACGTCACAACTTTTCCGACCACCTAAAAGATAGTTTTTTTCCCCCACCAGGGTTATGCTGGGGTTAAGTGCCTTCATGACTCCACCATTCCCAATGGAAACTTTTGAAAGAGGGTGGGAGAGAGAAAGAGAGAAAGAGAAAGAGAGAGGATGAGAGAAAGGCCAGGTGGTGGTGTGGCTGGTTGAATGCACACATCACAGTGTGCAAGGGCCCGGAGTTCAAGCCCCTGGTCCCCACCTGCAGGGGGAAAGCTTCATGAAGCAGTATCTCTTTCCCTCTCTGTCACCCCCCCTCAATTTCTCAGTCTCTATCCAGTAATAAATAAGTAAATATTTAAAAATATATAAAAAAAGAAAGGGAAGGAGAAGGAGAGACACCTGTAGCACAGCTCCACTACTCATGACACTTTCCCCCCACTGGCGGGGGGCTGGGGGTTTGACCCGGGTCCTCGAGCATGGAAACTTACGTGCTCTAATGGGTGCACCACCACTTATCGCCATATTTTTTTAAAGGCAGGCCCCTGTGTCAGAGCTCTGGACTTCCATTTCCCAATAATTGCAAATAGGGGTCCTGTCACACAGAGAAGAATTCAGGTCAGGAAGGCTTTTCTGGGCAGCGTGGCACTGAGCCCCGCAGGAGGTGGGGTGCACTGGGTGTGAGGGTGGGAAGGTCTAGGCAGCTGCAAAGCCCAGCAAGAAGATGGGGTTCTGCCAGGGCTGGGTCTCCGCAGATGGGGGCCAAGTAAGAGGGGTGCAGAAACTTGGGGGACGGGTGGAAGAGGAGAGAAAGCAGCAAAGTCTGGAGAGAGCACGCAGATAAGTTTTCAGCTGCCCCTAAAACTGCATCTTCTTGACACACCTCTGTCTTGCGTGGGGCCTTTTCAGTGGTCTGTCCCCCACCTGTCGGAAGGTTCTCTGTAAAGGCCGTCAAGCATGAGGTGTGACTGTGTAGAGGCAGGTTCTGAGTAAGCTGGGTCTTAACTTTAATGAACACCTGCTTCCCGCAGCAAGTCTCCTCTCTGTAAAACAGAGCTGCTCCTGCCCCTTAAGAGAGCTGCAACCCTGTGGCCCAGAAGGTGGTGCAGAGGAGAGAGTTTGAGACTCTCAATCATGAAGTCCCAAGTTGGAGCCCGGGCGTCAGATGTGCTAGAGTGATGTTGTAATGCTCTGCTTTGCCTCCCCTTCTCCCCTTCCCTTTCCTCCCCTTCTCCCCTCCCCTTCTCCCCCTCCCCCCTCCCCTTTCTGTCCTCTCCCCCTCCCCTCCCCCTCCCCTCTCCTCCCTTCTCTCCCCTTCTTTTTCTCTCATAAGGAAAATAAATAAAACAAATTATTTAAAATACAGAAAGAGAAGCACACATGTTACCAAGCACAATCCCCACTGGCTTGGGGGAGGGGGATGTTTCATGAATGGTGAAGCAGGGCTGCAGGTGTCTCTCTCCAGCTCTTCTTGAAAACATATTTGAATTTATTTATTGGGTAGAGACAGACATTGAGAGAGAGAAGGTGGAGATAGAGAGGGAGAAAGACACCAGCAGCACTGCTTCAGCATGCCTGAAGCTTCCCCCCTGCAGCTGGTGGCTGGGGATTGAACCTGGATCCTTGAGCATTATAACCAGCTCTCAGCTGGGTGCACCACTGCCCGGCTCCCTATCTCCTCCTTGTAAAATGTACAGTTTATTTTATGGAGGGACATAGAGAAGTTGGAAGGGGTGAGAGAGAGAGAGAGAGAGAGAGAGACCCCTGAAACACTGCTTCACTACTTGTGAAGCTTTCCTTCTACAGATGAGGCCTGGGGGCTTGAACTTGGATCTTAGACACTGTGGTGTGTGTGCTTAACCAGGGATGCCACCACTCTGCCCTCTCCCTCTCTATCTCCCTTCCTGACTTGATTTCTTTCTGTCCTGTCAAATGAGAGAGAGAGAGAGAGAGAGAGAGAGAGAGAGAGAGAGGGAGAGAGAGATCTGTAACCCTGTTGTTGTATCCAGTAGCTGTTCTGTCTGAGGGATGGAAATATCCTGCAGTTGATAGTGGTGTTTGCATGACCTTGTGAATAAATGAAGGAGCACTGAATCACTCCCTTTTATCTATCTAGGTTCTGGGGAGTGAGTCCGGGGCCTTTTTTGTGGGTGTTATTGCTGAACCACCTCCTTGGCCCATTTTTTTTTTAATTCTATATTTTTAGAAAGAGAGAGGGAGAGACACCGAAGCACCACCGCTCCACCGTCCGCATAATTCCCCTAGTGCTGTCCATGGTGCTCACAGGTGGTGCTGGGGCTCAAATTCAGGCCCAACATGTGGGAGGCCTGTGCCACTTCCTGGGCCCAGAACCACATTCTTTCAAAAGGTGAAGTTCTGAGGCCAGCAAGATGGCTCAGTGGGTAGAGTACAGGACTATGGCCAAGGGTTAAGTTTTGGAGGTGGGTGAATTACATCTTGATTTTTATTTATTTATTTATTTATTTGAGAAAAAGACCTATGCAGGTATAAAGTCACCTCAAGCTTCAGAAAGACAGGAATGTATTCTGAAATCTTTTCATGATTTGTGGAAAGCCTAAGAGTACGGCCATCTGGTCACCTCTAGAGGCAGAGACGCCTGTGTTTTGAAGCCAGTGGGTACCAAACTCCTGGGTGACGTACCAGTGGCTGGAGTGAGTGAGTGAGTGACAGCCTCACTCCTCTGGGGCAAACAGACTGTCCCCATGATGCTCAGGCCAGGATGCTTGGCAGAACCAGGGCGGGAGGCAGAGCAGGAGCTGACAGTCTTGCCCTGTGGCTGAATTCCCCTGAAAAGAACCCCTGTGTACGTGTCACACACAGCAAGTACTTATCTCTCCCAGCCTCTTGCAGCCTTGCTTACAGGTCAGAAGCTATTGATAACCTTTGTCATCACAGGCAACCAGAGTCCCTGCCTGAGTGCCCTTGTCACCAACATCAGCCCCGGGGGGTCAGACGGGAGTCACACTCACTCCATGCAGGGAGACCATCCTGCTCTGCTTTCACTTTCTCTCTTTTCTTTTCTGTTTTAAAAGTTATTTTATTTATTTATTTATGAGAAAGATAGGAGGAGAGAGAAAGAACCAAACATCACTCTGGCACATGTGCTGCTGGGGATCAAACTCGAGACCTCATGCTTGAGAGTCCAATGCTTTATCACTGCGCCACCCCACAGACCACTTATAAGTTATTTTAATGAGAAAGATACAGAGAGAAAGACCAGAGCACTCCTCAGCTCTGGTTTATGGTGGTGCTGGGGATGGAACCTGGGACCTTGGAGTCTCAGGGATGAGTCTTTTTTCATAATCATTATGGTGTCTCCCCAGCTTAGCTTTCTTACTCTCTTTTTTTCTTCCTCTCTTTCTCTTTCTTGCTTTCTTTTCCTCCTTCCCTCCCTCTCCCCCTCCCCATCCCTCCCTTCTTTCCATCCTTCCTTCCTTCCTTTTCTCTGCAGGGAAACAGAGGAGGGAGAGAGAGAGACAAACAAACAAACAAACAAACAAACAAAAAACTGTGCTCACAGCAGCGAAGCTACCTTTGGTGGTGCCGGGCTTGAGCCTGGATGGCACACAGGGCAGAGCAGAGCTATTTCGCCGGCCCTGTTCTTCCTTCTCCATCACTAGCAGCTGGCCAGTCCCTGTGCTCCAGGCAGAGAGGGGCGGCCTCTATCTCCAGAGAAAAGGAGTCCTGGAAAAACAAAGGGAGAAGAGAAGAGAAAGGAGAGCAGGGGTGGCTTCTGGGCAGTTCCCAGTGCTGACTCTCTGCCTGGCCCCTAGCACTTTGGCCCTCGGCATTTCGCTGTCACTGAGTCTCCACCTCCCCTCCTGCAAGCCCCGCCCCCAAATCCCCGCCCTCCTGGCCAGGTGAGGTCAGAGGTCAAGGAAGCCCCCTCTACACCGCCTGCCCAGCCCCACTCAGCTGCCTGAATGTGCCACCCACTCTTCCCTGATGGAGGGACCTTGAGGGTTCAGGACTTCTAAGTGCCAACCCTGCAGTCTTCTTTAAATTTCATTTATTTCTTTCGTGGAAGAGAAGGAGAGAACCGATCATCTCTCCATCCCATGTGGTGCTGGGATCGAACACAGGACCTCACTTGTGCAAGCCCTATTGCACTGTCATGGAGTCACCTTCCAGGCTTGACTGAGCATTTGGTCTCTCGCCCCCCACAGTCGTTTTTATTTATTATTTTTGCCTCCAGGGTTATCGCTGGAGCTTGGTGCATGCACTATGAATCCACTGCTCCTGGAGGCTACTTTTCCTATTTTGTTGCCCGTGTTGTTGTTGGATAGGACAGACAGAAATGGAGAGAGGAGGGGAAGACAGGGCGGGGGAGAGAAAGAGAGACACCTGCAGATCTGCTTCACCGCCCGTGAATCGACCCCCCCCCCTTGCAGGTGCGGAGCCGGGGACTCCAACTGGGATCCTTGCACTGGTCCTTGTGACTTGCACCATGTGCGCTACTGCCAGGCCCCTATTTATTTCTTTTGTATTGCTGGGCAGGGCATGGGCTTCAGGCTTCATGCACAAGCCATACTGCAGATGCTCTTTGAGGTACTTTTTTTTTCACTTTTTAAAAAACAGTCCTTTAAAAAAATTAGATTAAATTTGTATATTTTGGATAGAAATGGAGAAATGGAGCGGGAAAAGGAAGATAGGGAGAGACACAGCAGCACTGCTTTTCCACTTGGGAAGCTTTGCCCCTGCAGGTGGGGACCAGGGGCTTGAACCGGGGTACTTGCACATGGTTACCTGTGCACTCAACTGGGTGTTCCACTGCTCAGACCTACTTTTTTTTCACTTTTGAAAAAAGCTTTATTTGTTCTCATGAGAGTGAACATGCCATGCCAGTAGTGGTTGAACTTAGGACCTCACCTCGTGCTTGTAAGTTCAGGGCTCTGCCCACTGTGCCACCTCCCGGGTCACTTTTTTCATTCTTTAAAAATATTTATTTTATTTTCTCTTTTGTTGTCCTTGTTGTTTTATCATTGTTATGGTTATTGTTATTGTTGTTATTAATGTCATCATTGTTGGATAGGACAGAGAGAAATGGAGAGGGGAGGGGAAGACAGAGAGGAGGAGAGAAAGATAGACACCTGTAGACCTGCTTCACTGCTTGTGAAGCGACTCCCCTGCAGGTGGGAAACCAGGGGCTCAAACCGGGATCCTTATACTGGTTCTTGCGCTTTGCGCCACATGCGCTTAACCCGCTGCACTACTGCCTGACTCCCCCCGCCTTTAAAATTTATTAATGAGAAAGATATGAGGAGAGAGAGGAAGAACTAGATATCATTCTGGTATATGTGCTGCTGGGGATTCAACTCAGGACCTCATGCTTGGAAGTCCAATACTTTATCTACTGTGCCATCTCCTGGACCACAAATAATTATTTTTTGATCTTTTTTAAAAAAATTATTGATTTATCATTGTATAGAGACAAAGAAATTTAGAAGGAGGGGAGGTAGAGAGAGAGGGAGAAGGAGAGGGAGGGGAGAGAGAGAGAGAGAGGGAGACCTGTAGCCCTGTTTCACCCCTCGTGAAGCTTTCCTCCTGCCGGTAGGGATCAGGGGTTTGAACCTGGGTCCTTGTGTACTGTAATGTATGTGCCACCACCTGGCCTTTTTTCATTTTTTTAGAGAGAGAAGGGTGGGGGAAGACACCTCAGCACCATTTCACCACCCATGGAGCTCGCTGGTGTGGGCTGTGATGCCCCTCTGTGGTATCTAGATAAGCTTTTCTGACCCCTCAGCCAGCTGCTTTGCGTCAGATGAGACTGTCCCTCTGCGGGAATCTGTGTTTGCTATGGTTCTGAAGCTTTATTATTTAATTTATTTGTATGAGAGAAGGGCAGAGGAAGCGAGGGGGGGCGGAGAGGGAGGGAGGGGGAGGGAGAGAGAGAGAGAAACTTCAGCACTGCTTGGCTCTGGCATGTAGTAGGCTTCTGAGTGAGGCCTCAGACATGGATATCCCGGGTCCTAAAAGAAAGAAATCTCCTGGGCCTGTTACTTTCTCTTACCATGAGAAAGCTGATAAGCGGAATGACTTTTCTGTGGCTCCCTGATAAGGATCTGAGCGTCCGCGGCAGGGCCTGGCGTCTTGTCTTGCTCTGTGTAGAAGAGAAGATGCGGAAGTTCATAGTTGGGCCAGAATCTTGCAGACGGAAAGCTGAGACTCTGAGAGCTGCAGCTGCAGCAGCTGGTCTGGGTGCCTTGCCGGCAGGTACAGAAACCCCTGGTTACAGGCTTGCCTGAGCCGGGTGTATCTTGGTGTCCAGTACTTTGGGGTGAGGGTTGTTCTTTTGTTTCTGGGGTGGTGCCGGGGGCTTAAACCCAGGGCCTCCGTTATAGAAGCATACACTGAGCTGCATCTCTGGATACTTTTCAAAATTCACTGTGAGTTACGATTTAAAAAAGGGAATCCTTTGATCTAGAATATCACTGTTAGGCATTTACCCAAAGAACACGCCAAGACTTTTCCAAAGGGACAAATGCACTCCTGTGTTCACAGCTGCATTATTCACATCAGCCAAAGAGTGGAAGCAGCCTAAATGCCCATTGACAGATGGCTGGCTAAAGGAATTATGGGATGTACTCTATGGAGTCCTATTTTGTAGTTAAAAAAAAAAGGAGATAGTGTGTTCTTTAGGACAAAGTAGATGGACTGGTGTTGATTATGCTGAGTGAAATAAGAAGTGAAAGACTACAGTCTTGTAACCTAATGTTACTCACAAAAAGGGGGATTTGTGGGGGGTGTAGTGGGGAGGAAGGTATCTCACTGGGTAGAGTTCCTGCCTTGCCACACATGCAGCCCAGATTCAAGCCCTGGCAGCACAAAGGAGATTCGATGGCAGCAAAGGAAGTTCCCAAGATGCGGTATCTCTCCTCTCTCTCTCTCTCTCTCTCTGTGAAATTATAAAAAAAGGAGATTAAAAATGTCCCGTCAGGGGAGTTGGGCAGTAGCATAGCAGGTTAAGCCATGTGGCACAAAGCGCAAGGACCGGCATAAGGGTCCTGGTTCGAGCTCCTGGCTCCTCACCTGCAGGGGAGTCGCTTCACAGGTGGTGAAGCAGGTCTGCAGGTGTCTATCTTTCTCTCCCCCTCTCTGTCTTCCCCTCCTCTCTCCATTTCTCTCTGTCTTATCTAACAACGACGATGACATCAACAACAACAACAATAACTACAACAACAGTGGAAAACAACAAGGGCAACAAAAGGGAAAATAAATACAAAAGAAAAAAGTCCCGTCAGCTCTATTTGAAATGGCACACACATGAGGCTCGGAATCTGAAGAAAAAAAAGTGAGAAAGGAAGAAGGAATGAGAAGGGGGGGAGGAGTATCTTCCTACTGCTTTGTGACCCTAGTTGGCTGGGTGTTTTGTGCGTGATGCTGCCCTCCTCAGAGAGGTGGGACTGTTCAAGCGCGTGCTGTGTGCAGCCTGCTCCTTCTCATCCCCTTAATCTGTCACCTTTCCAGGAGAACAGCCAAAGTCATTTCTTGAGTGTCTCACTGGATTTTTCATTCCAGTATCAGTCTGTTATTTCAGTGTTTTGGGGGTCAAGCAGTGGTGCATCTGGTTGAATGCACGTGTTACCATGAGCAAGGGCCCGATTCAGACCCTACCTGCATGGGGAAGTTTCACTAGCGGTGAAGCAGGGCTGCAGGTGTCTCTGTCTCTCTCCCTTTCTCTATCCCTCCCTCCCCTCTCAGCTTCTCTTTGTTCTATCAAGTAAAAAGGAAAGAAAACCAAATATTATTTATACATTTGTAGGGTGGAGATGGGCTGGAAAAGGAAAAACACATTTCTTGGCAGGGTGAAAATATTACAAGAACTGTTTATGGGATTTTTTTTTAAAGACAGCCTCTCTCTCTCTCTCTAGAACACCACTCCACAGTATTTTTAAATGCCTTTCTGAGATGCAGTTTGATGATCCTTTTTAAAAAAATACACTTTACTGGGGGTCTGGTTTGCAGTACAGCTGTTGACACACAGGCAGACCCCCTCACCTCCCTGTGATGGGCGTGTGGGTGTCTGCGATGATTTGCTTCTTTGTGTTTATTCAGAAAGGCTTTGCTCCCTGTCGTCACCTGTCATCACCCTGCGTCCCTTTTCTTTTCAGGTGGCCATGCAGCTGTCGCCCCCGTGTACTGGTGAGAGGCGCTATGAGCACCTTGGCCGATGCTGTAAGAAATGTGAACCTGGTGAGCACTTCCGACCTCCTGCCATTGTCCCTGAGAAGTGGGGAGGGCTCTTTTTATACATTTCTCTCTTTTTTACAGGGCTCTGGGGAGTGAACCCAAGCCTCACACATGTGTGATAGCTCTCAGCATCCTTTCTGGCCCGGTTTTTAAGTCCTGTGGAGAGAGAGACTGAGACCACCACTCCACCATCCATGGAGTTCTCTTTGGTGCTGTCCATGGTACTCCCATGTGGTGCTGGGAGTTGAACCCAGGTCTGCACCCTGGATATGTGCTTTATCCACTGAGCCATCTCATGGCCCTGCTTATTTCTTTTTAATGTGAAGAATGATTTCTGTCCTGGTAGCTGAAAAAGAAAAAAAAAAAGACTCTAGATAGGGTTTTTAAAAAGCATTATTGGTTTACACCATGATAGAATTTTGGGGTGGGGGAAGAGGGTACAGCTTTACAATTCTTTATGTGTGACAGTCACACCATTCAGCACCCGAGTCCTAGTGTCATCTCTTTATGCAAAAAGCCCCCTCCCCCCTCTTCTCCCCACCCCCGTCATAACTACCATGTTTTTTTTTTTTTTAAAGCCTCTTTTTTTTTCCTTCCCTGTAGGCTATGGGAGCCTGAGGGCTTTTTTTTTTTTTTTTTTTTTTTGGCCCTATAATACAGTTTGAGATCTGGCAGTGTGATGCCTCCGGTTCTGTTCTTTTTTCTCAAGATTGTTTTGGCAATTCTAGGTCTTTTCTGGTTCCAGATAAACATTTTTTTTATTATTAAAGAAAGGATTAATTAACAAAACCATAGGGTAGGAGGGGTACAACTCCACAGAATTCCCGCCACCCAATCTCCATAACCCACCCCCTCCCCTGATAGCTTTCCCATTCTCTATCTCTCTGGGAGCATGGACCCAGGGTCATTGAGGGTTGCAGAAGGTAGAAGGTCTGGCTTCTGTAATTGCTTCCTCGCTGAACATGGGCGTTGACTGGTCGGTCCATACTCCCAGTCTGCCTCTCTCTTTCCCTAGTAGGATGGGTCTCTGGGGAAGCTGAGCTCCAGGACACATTGGTGGTGTCTTCAATCCAGGGAAGTCTGGCCGGCATCCTGATGACACCTGGAACCTGGTGACTGAAAAGAGAGTTAACATACAAAGCCAAACAAATTGTTGAGCAATCATGGACCCAAAGCTTGGAAAAGTGGAGAGGAAGTATTAGGGAGGTACTCACTGCAAACTCTAGTATACTTCTGCTTTCTTACTTTGGTGCCATACTCCAAACTCAGTCAATTTCTGCTTTGCATTTCTACTTCTTTTTTTTTTTTTTTACATGCATAACATTCCCCAGATTCCCATTTAGCAATACAACCCCCACTATTTCATTCATCATTTTTAATGGACCTGTATTCTCCCCACCCACCCACCCACCCCAGAGTCTTTTACTTTGGTGTAATACTCCAATTCCATTTTAGGTTCGACTTGTGTTTTCTTTTCTAATCTTGTTTTTCAACTTCGGCCTGAGAGTGAGATCATCCCATATTCATCCTTCTGTTTCTGACTTATTTCACTCAACATGATTTTTTCAAGGTCCATCCAAGATCGGCTGAAAACGGTGAAGTCACCATTGTTTACAGCTGAGTAGTATTCCATTGTGTATATATACCACAACTTGCTCAGCCACTCATCTGTTGTTGGACACCTGGGTTGTTTCCAGGTTTTGGCTATTACAAATTGTGCTGCCAAGAACATATGTGTACACAGATCTTTTTGGATGGATGTGTTGGGTTCCTTAGGATATATCCCCAGGAGGGGAATTGCAGGGTCATAGGGTAGGTCCATTTCTAGCCTTCTGAGAGTTCTCCAGACTGTTCTCCACAGAGGTTGGACCAATTGACATTCCCACCAGCAGTGCAGGAGGGTTCCTTTGACCCCACACCCTCTCCAGCATTTGCTGCTGTTCCCTTTTCTGATGTGTGACATTCTCACAGGAGTGAAGTGATATCTCATTGTTGTCTTGATTTGCATTTCTCTGACAATTAGAGACTTGGAGCATTTTTTCATGTGTTTCTCGGCCTTTTGGATCTCTTCTGTGGTGAATATTCTGTCCAATTCCTCCCCCCACTTTTGGATGGGGTTATTTGTTGTCTTGTTGTTGAGTCTGGTAAGCTCTTTATATATGTTGGTTATTAAACTCTTATCTGATGTATGGCATGTAAAGATCTTCTCCCATTCTGTGAGGGGTCTCTTGATTTGGGTAGTGGTTTCTTTTGCTGTGAAGAAGCTTTTTAATTTGATGTAGTCCCATAGGTTTATACTTGCCTTAGTCTTCCTTGTAATTGGATTCGTTTCATTGAAAATGTCTTTAAAATTTATGCGGAAAAAAGTTCTTCCAATATTTTCCTCTAAGTATCTGATAGTTTCTGGTCTAACATCCAAGTCCTTGATCCACTTGGAATTTACTTTTGTATTTGGTGAAATACAGTGATTCAGCTTCATTCTTCTGCATGTTTCAACCCATTGTTTCCAACACCATTTGTTGAAGAGACTCTGCTTCCCCCATATAATAGTCTGGGCCCCTTTGTCAAAGATTAGATGTCCATAGGTGTGGGGCCTCATTTCTGGGCTCTCAATTCTATTCCACTGGTCAGTGTGTCTGTTCATGTTCCAGTACCAAGCAGTTTTGATGACAATGGCCCTATAATATAGTTTGAGATCTGGCAGTGTGATGCCTCCGGTTCTGTTCTTTTTTCTCAAGATTGTTTTGGCAATTCTAGGTCTTTTCTGGTTCCAGATAAACATTTGTAGCATTTGTTCTATTCTCCTAAAAAATGTGCTTGGGATCTTGATGGGGATAGCATTAAATTTGTAGATGGCTCTGGGTAATATATTCATTTTGATGATGTTAATTCTTCCAACCCATGAGCATGGAATATCTTTCCACTTCTTTGTGTCTTTTTCAATTTCTTTGAGTAGTGACTCATAATTTTCAGTATACAAGTCTTTCACTTCTTTGGTTAGGTTTATTCCTAGATATTTTATTGTTTTTGTTGCTATAGAAAAAGGAACTTATTTCTGGATTTCAATTTCTTCTAACTTAGTGTTTGCATAGAGGAATGCCACTGACTTTTGAATGTTAATTTTATAGCCTGACACATTACTGTATTGCCTGATGATTTCCAAAAGCTTCTTGCTAGATTCCTTAGGTTTTTCCATGTATACTATCATGTCATCTGCAAATAAGGAGAGTTTGACTTCTTCTCTTCCAATCTGTATTCCTTTAATTCCTTGCTCCTGCCTGATTGCTATGGCAAGAACTTCCAACACTATGTTGAATAGTAATGGTGATAGTGGGCAGCCCTGTCTAGTACCTGATCTGAGGGGAAATGCTTCCAGTTTTTCACCATTGAGTATGATGCTGGCTGTAGGTTTGCTATATATAGACTCCACTATCTTCAGGAATTTTCCATCTATTCCTATTTTTTGTAGTGTTTTGATCATAAAGGGATGTTGTATTTTGTCAAAGGCTTTCTCTGCATCTATTGATATGACCATGTGGTTTTTGGTCTTGCTTTTGTTGATGTGGTGGATCACATTGATTGATTTACGTATATTAAACCAACCTTGCATGCCTGGGATAAACCCCACTTGGTCATGATGAACAATTTTTTTGATATACTGCTGTATCCGGTTGGCTAGAATTTTGTTCAATATTTTCGCATCTATGTTCATCAGAGATATTGGTCTGTAGTTTTCTTTTTTGGTTGTGTCCCTGTCTGCTTTTGGTATCAGGGTGATGTTGGCTTCATAGAAGCTGGCAGGGAGTATTCCAGTGTCTTCAATCTTCTGGAAGACTTTTAAAAGTAGAGGTATTAGTTCTTCTTTGAAAGTTTTGTAGAATTCATTTGTAAAACCATCTGGTCCAGGACTTTTATTTTTGGGAAGATTTTTGATAACTGTTTCAATTTCATTAGCTGTGATGGGCCTGTTCATGTTATCCACTTCCTCTTTACTTAGTTTTGGAAGTTGGTAGGTATCTAGGAAATCATTCATTTCTTCCAGGTTCTCTAACTTGGTGGCATATAGTTGTTCATAGAAGCCTCGCATGATATGTTGAATTTCTGCGGTGTCTGTTGTGATATCTCCTCTTTCATTTACTATCCGATTTATTTGGGTCTTCTCCCTTTTTTGTTTTGTGAGTCTGGCTAAAGGTCTGTCGATTTTGTTTACTCTTTCGAAGAACCAACATTTACTTTCATTGATCTTTTGTATGGTTTTCCTATTCTCAATGTTATTTATTTCTGCCCTAACTTTAGTAATTTCTGTCCTTCTGGTTGCTTTAGGGTTCCTTTGTTGTTCTTCTTCTAGGTCTTTAAGATGTGCAATCAGGTTGTTTATTTGTGCCTTTTCTTGTTTCCTAATGTGTGCTTGTATAGCTATGAACTTCCCTCTTAGGACTGCTTTAGCTGTGTCCCAAATATTTTGATAGCTTGTGTCTTCATTTTCATTGAACTCTCGAAACATTTTGATTTCTTCCTTGATTTCCTCTTTGACCCAGAAGTTGTTAAGAAGTGTACTGTTGAGCTTCCACATTTTGGCACTGTTACTAATCTTTTGTTGATTGTTAAGTGTTAGTTTAATTCCACTGTGGTCTGAGAAGATGCTTGGGATGATTTCAGTGCTCTTGAATAGGCTGATGCTGTCTTTGTGGCCTAACATATGGTCTATTCTTGAGAATGATCCATGTGGGTTTGAGTAAAATGTGTATTCCAGTTTCTTGGGATGAATGACTCTGAAAATGTCCAATAGTTCTAGTTTATCTATCTCTTCATTTAGCTCCCTTATGTCTTTACTGATTTTCTTCCTGGATGATCTGTCAAGTTGAGAGAGTGGGGTGTTGAAGTCCCCTACTATGATTGTGTTACTGTTAATATATTGCTGTAGCTCTTTCAGTAGAAGTTTGATGTATTTAGATGGCTTCTCATTGGGTGCATAGATATTAATAATTGTTAAGTCCTCTTGATTGACTGATCCTCTGAGCATTAAGTAGTGTCCATTCCTATCTTTTTTAATCTTATGTATTTTAAAGTCTATCATGTCAGATATGAGAATAGCTGTTCTTGCCCTTTTTTGTGGGCCATTGGCTTGAATGATAGTTTTCCATCCTTTCACTTTAAGTCTGTGTTTGTCTTGTTGCGTTAGGTGAGTTTCCTGTAGACAACATATTGTTGGGTTGTGTTTTCTGATCCATCTTCCTACTCTGTGTCTTTTAATAGGTGAATTCAGGCCATTCACATTTATTGATATCAAAGATTGAAGATATTTTAACGCCATTCTTGTAGAGTTTTAGAGTGTTTTGATATATGTTCTATTTGTGGTGGTCTGGTTGTTTATAGGAAACCTTTCAGAACTTCTTTCAAGGCAGGCTTGGTGATGGTTGCTTCCTTCAACTGTTGCTTGTCTGAGAAGGTTTTGATGCTTCCATCTAGTCTGAATGACAATCTAGCAGGATATAGTATTCTTGGCTGAAAGCCTTTCTCATTGAGCACTCGATAGATATCTTGCCATTCTCTTCCGGCCTGTAGTGTTTGTATGGAGAAGTCTGCTGCTAATCTTATGGGTTTTCCTTTGTAGGTGACTCTTTGTTTTTCTCTTGCAGCCTTGAGGATCCTTTCTTTATCCTTATTCCTTTCCAATCTAAGTATGACATGTCTTGGTGTCTTTAGGTCTGGGTTAATTCTGTTTGGGACCCTCTGGGCTTCTTGAATCTTTATGTCTTTGGTGTTGTCTAGACTAGAGAAATTTTCAGCTATTATGGCCTGGAGAACGCTTTCTTCCTCCCCTTCTCTTTCTTCCTCTGGTAAGCCAATAATGCGTATATTGTTTCTTTTGAAGTCATCCCATAGGACTCTGTTGTTGTTTTCAGCATCTCTTAATCTCTTTTTGAGATCTCTTACTTCTTTTTTAGTTGTCTCTAATTCATCCTCAATCTTGCTAATTCTGTCTTCAGCCTCATTGATTCTATTCTCTCTGCCCTCTACTGCTTTCTGGAGTTCATCTATTTTGTTGCCCTGCTCTGATACTGTTTTAGCTTGTTCAGCTAGTTGCCTTCTTAGCTCAGCAATTTCAGCTTTCAGCTCTCTAATAACCATGAGGTTATTAGAATTTTCTTCCATATTCTCATTTGTTGTTCCTGCAGTTCTGATTACAATTTTTTCAAATTCTTTACTCACTCCTGTTATTATTTCCTTAGCTAATGTTTGGATGTTGAACTCGTTGTTTTGTGCTTCGCCCTCTGGAGGACTTTTAGCTGGACTCTTGTCCTGGTTCGAGTCTCCATTATTTTTTCTTGTTGTTTTAACCATTTTGTATAAGTTAACAGTTTTTTCAATCCCTGAGTTGGAGTTCAATGGTGTAAAAGCCTTTTTTTTTTTTTCCCCTGTAGGCTATGGTAGCCTGAGGGCTTTTAAACTATCAATAGGCTTCTTGGCTTAATCACTGACTGCTGACCAAGAGATAAAGCAGGGTGTGGCAGAGATAATCCAGTGGTTATGCAAAGAGACTTTCACAGCCCCTCAGCTATGCCACCGAGGTATAGGTCTTCTCCTGAGTTTCCCGGTTAGATCTCTGTACCCTGGTGTCCCTCCCTGTTGCTGCTCCAGATTCTGAGGGTAGTAGCAATGGAGACTCAGAGTTGCACTTGGTGAGTCTCTGGGGAGTCCTTTCCTCCCTTCAGCTGTCCCCTTGTTGGTGGAGCAGACTGGAGGTGGTGTCTCCACTGACAAACTGTCAAACTGTTAGCAGTCACTTGATCTCTCCTTAGGCCCCTCCCTCCTCTCTGTCTCCAGCCACGCGTGTTTGTACTCACGGGTGATTTACTGGGTTTCTGTGGTCATTCTAGTCCTGTCTTGTTTCGGTCCGGGTGGTCTCCTTTGGTATTCCTAGTTGATCCAGGAGAGGAGAGGAGAGGAGAGGAGAGGAGAGAAAGCGATCTGCTGCTCGTAGCTCCGCCTCCGCTTTTTTTTTTTTTTTTTTTTTTACTAAATCTGTGGGCTAGTTGGTTGGGGTTTTTTTGGTCTCTCTCTCTCTCTCTCTCTCTTTGTGTGTGTGTGTGTGCTTCACTTGTACATGTTGCAGGTATGTCTAAAACCACCTCTCACAGTAGGGGGAATCTTTGGCCAGTGGTGGAATGCGATCACATCTGTCGCAGAGCTAATCCTAGTGGATATAAATAAATCTATCCGGTAGCACACTTGGTTCAATGCACTTGTTACTATGTGCAAAGACTCTGTTTCAAGCTCCTTGTCCCCATCTGCGGGGGGGGGGGGAGGACTTTGCAAGCAGTGGAGCAGTGCTGCAGGTATCTGACTCCTCCTCTTCTTCCTCCTCTCCTCTCAATTTCTTTGTCTATCCTACAAGTAAATAAAACACTTTGAAAAATCTGTCTATCTTGGGAGAGGTCAAAGCACTGCTCCAGCATGTGCAGTGCCAGGGATCAAACCTACGTCCCAGGCTGCAAATCTTACACTTTACCCACTGAGTCTTATCTCTTGGCTGCTTGCTTTGATTTTGCTTTTCTCTGCCTTTTTTTCCCTTTCTTTTTTTTTCTTTCTCTTTTTCTTTCCCTTTTTCCCCCCTCCTCTCTCTCACTCACTTTCTCTGTCTCTCTCTCACTATCTTTCATGGAATAGGGCCTCTCACACACACTGCTTCACTGCTCTCAGGCTGCCTTTTCATTCAGATACAGAGCAAGATGGGGCAAAAGAGGGAGAGACACCACAGCACCAGAGCTTCCTCTGGTGCCAGGGCACTTCCCATGTGGTATCAGGGTTCACAGTTGGACGCACACCCGCCCTTGCTCTGACTCTGGCCTGGTGTATTTTCTTTCTAACTTAAGGGTCTTACATGTCCTCGAAATGCACTGCTACCTTGGACAGCGCCTGCCTGCCCTGCGGCCCAGATGAGTACCTGGACAGCTGGAACGAGGAAGAGAAGTGCTTGCTGCACAAAGTGTGTGATGCAGGTGAGGGCTCTCAGGGGAGCAGCTACTGGGATGTGTGCAGGGTCCTGTGAAACTCCCCTTTCAAGCTCTTGTTCTTCTGGGCCCTGGGGGTGGCTCACCTGGTGGAGTACACACGTCACCATGTGCGGGGACCTGGGTTCAAGTCCCTGGCCGTCACACAGGAGTGCCTGCAGGGGGCTCCCATGGTCTCTTGAATTTAGGTCTCAGGTCTCTTGGTCTCAGGTCTTTTTGGTCTCTTGGTCTCTTGATTTCTCTCTCTCTTTTAAAATAGATTATTTATTTATTTATTTATTTATTAAAGAGGTAGGAGGAGAGGGAGGAAGGACCAGATGGGGGTTAGGTGATAGCACAGTGGGTTAAGCACACATGGCACCAAGCACAAGTATTAAGCACAGTATTAAGGATCCCAGTTCGAGCCCCAGGCTTCCTACAGGGGTTCGCTTCACAAGCGGTGAAGCAGGTCTGCAGGTGTCTATCTTTCTCTCCCCCTCTCTGTCTTCCCCTCCTCTCTCCATTTCTCTCTGTCCTATCCAACAACAATGACATCATCATCAACAACAATAATAATAACCACAACAACGATAAAACAAGAAGGACAACAAAAGGGAAAAAAATGGCCTCCAGGAGCAGAGGATTCGTGGTGCAGGCACCGAGCCCCAGCAATAACCCTGGAGGCAAAAAATAAAAGAAAAAAAAGAGAAAGAACCAGATATCACTCTGGTACATGTGCTGCTGAGGATTGAACTCAAGACCCCCCATGCTTGAGAGTCCAAGGCTTTATCCACTGTGCCACCTCCTGGACCACTCCTGGTCTCTCCATCTCAGGTGTCTTCTGATCTGCTGTAACTTCAAAGCCTTTGTCCTTGGAGCTTGTTTGAGGGGCCCTTGCTCAGACTTTGTTCTTCCCCTGGAGTTGATTCCCATGGTCCATCTGTTGAGGGACCCTGACTTGGGCCCAGGAGCTCACCCTGTCTGACTGCTGCTGGCTGTGCCCTCCCAGTGTCGCTGCATGTCTTCTCTCCCGTGCCCCATGTGAGGTGGTTCTAAGCTCTGGGGGCTCGACCCGATTCTTCTTTGTTCTGTGCTTGGCCCACGTCCCCAGCTGGCAGAGTGCAGGTGTGTGTCAGGGGCCCTGGGCTGTTTCTCCTTGCCCTGTGCTCCCAATCGGTGGCTCTTGTTGCTTCACAGACTCTTCTCAGTGGCCCCCTGCTCCTCCCAGCAGGGCCTATCCAGGAGGGCAAGGTGATTTCTTGCCACTCTCTTTACCCCTTTTCAAAAGGAACGACTGGTGGTGGTGGTGGGGGGGGGTGGCAGGTGTCTCACCCAGTAGAGCTCACATATTACACTGCACAAGGACCCAGTTTCAGGAGCCGGGTTGTGGTGCGCCTTGTTGAGCGCACATATTACAATGCACAAGGATCCAGGTTCAAGCCCCTGGTCCCCACCTATAGGGGGAAAGCTTCACAGGTGGTGAAGACAGTGCTCTGTCTCTCCCTTTCTCTTTCTCCCCCTTCCTCTTAATTTCTGAGTGTCTCTAGCCAATAAATAAATAAATGTAATTAAAAAAACAAACAAACAAGGACCTAGGTACAAGTGCAGGACCACCCCATGAAAGCACCAGCAGGGGAGAAGCTTCATGGGCCATGGATCAGTGTGGAATTATCCTTCCTTTTCTCAGTGTCTCTCTCTTCCTCTCTGTCTCACACCCTCTATCTAGAGGAGAGAAAGAAGAACAAAATTGGCCTCTGGGAGTGGCGGAGTCATGTAGGCGTCAAACCCCAGCATGACTCCGCCAGTTTCTTCAGCCCTTTTATTTCAGATGTAGAGACAGAGAGACAAGGAGAGACACCCTGACACTCGTCCACCGTCTGCAGTTTCCCTGGTGCCATGGTGCACCCATGTGGTGCTGGGGCTACAACTGGGTGCTCTGCCCACGGTAAGTTGTGAGTCCCACCGAGAGAGCTGGCTCCTGGCTCCTGTCATCAAGTTTCTGGATGAGGTGACGACTCCAGGAGTCTTTATGGACTTCTGTGCATCCACACCCACCTTGGATGTTTCTGGCCTGGATCTGGAAACCAGCACTTTCTCGGAGGATTCCTGACTGCAGCCATATCTCAGCACCTCTGGGTGTGGGGAGAGTCACTACTTCTGGGTGGATCCCTGGCTACTAGATGTATTTGCAGTGCACAGAACTAGGAAATAACTATGTTTTTTTATATTTATTTATTTATTCCCTTTTGTTGCCCTTGTTGTTTGATTGTTCTTATAGTTATTGTTGATGTCATTGTTGTTTGATAGGACAGAGAGAAATGGAGAGGGGAGGGGAAGACAGAGAGGGGGAGAGAAAGACAGATACCTGCAGACCTGCTTCACCGTCTGTGAAGTGACTCCCTGCAGGTGGGGAGCCGGGGGCTTGAACCGAGATCCTTATGCTGGTCCTTGCGCTTTGCACCACGTGCACTTAACCCGCTGCGCTACCACCCAACTCCCGAAATAACTGTTTTTTATACATTATCATGATCTTTTACTCTTTCTCTTTTTTTAGATAGAGGCAGAGACAGAGAGAGAGAGAGAGAGAGAGAGAGAGAGAACGAACATGAACAGCACCAAAGCTTCCTTCCACATGGTAGGGGCTGGGCTCAAACTTAGGTCTTGTGCATGGCAAGGCAGTGAGTGCACTATCCAAGTGAGCTATTTCTTCAGCCTCACTATCATTTCCCCAGGTTGTTAGAGAAGCTGGTAGGCTTTGGCTGGAGAAGATAATGTGGAAACTCAACTGACCAGAAGCACCTGATTCCAGCGGCTTCTCCTTTTTCTCTGCCTTTCCTACCAAGTAATGAGCTTGACTCACTGCTGTTTCTTGGAAATAAAGATTCATTCTGTCTGCTGGCAGAGTTGACAGAAGCACCAAGCCTGGTGCACTGAGATGTTTGAAAATGTCTCCAGCATCTGTTCATAAAAAGATACACTTGGGTACACTTATACTGGACTGGAATTTGGATTTTCCCAGGAAGCCGGATTTGTCTAGTGTGTTCTGGGCCTTGCATTATATGCAAAACTGGTTAAGCATACATAGTACTAAGTAGAAGGACCTATGTAAGGATCTGGGTTCGAACCCCCGGATGTGAAGCAGGTCTGCAGCTCTCTCTCTCTCTCTCTCTCTCCCCGTCTCCCCCTCCTCTCTCAATTTCTCTCTGTCCTATACAATAAAACGGGGAGGGGGGAAATGGCTGCCAGGAGCAGTGGATTTATAGTGCCAGCCCTGAGCCCAAGCAATCACCCTGGAGGCAAAAAAAAGAAGAGAGAAAAGACCTTACTGGGCTGATCCCAGAGAAGTCTTTGTCTCCTCTGTCTCCACTCTGTAGCCTCAAGGCCAAAGGTGCTTTTGCCCTGCAGGTGGAGGACAGGGGTCCTTGTGCATTGTAATATGTGGGCTCAACCATGTGCGCCACTACCCGGCTGTGGTCTCTCTCTCTTTAAAAATAAAATTAATTATATATCACTTGTATTATTATATATATTATATAATGATAAGTAATTATTTATTATATTATTAATATTTAGTTTTTATTAATTATAGTATATTTATAATTATATATTTATTGATATATAATTATATAATATAGTATAATTATATCGTGTATTACATAATCACAATTATAATATATATATATGGTACTTGTATTATTTTGGTGAAAGACACTAAAAGCACTGCTCAGCTCTGGCTTATGGTGGTGCTGGAAACTGAACCTGGGACTCTGGAGCTTGAGCCATGAATATCTTTTTGCACAACCACTATGCTATGTCCCCAGCTCCAACTGTCTTTTTTGCATTAACCCAAACCGTCAATCATCTTCTGGGCCTTCAGGCCTTCATCTTCCTCCTGTCATGGAAATTATCTTAAGAAAAATCAACCACAAATTTAAGTACTGAGAGAGGGAAGAAAACTTCCTGAGCCCTTTAGGTGCCATCTGGGAAGTGGGGTGATGGGGGGGGAGGGAGGTGGTCTGGGCGGTGCGGGATGGGAGGGAGGCCCCTGATTGCCCACCGCCCTGTCTCTCTCTGTCCCGCAGGCAAAGCCCTGGTGGCGGTGGAGCCGGGCAACCGGACAGCTCCGCGCCGCTGCGCCTGCACCTCCGGCTACCACTGGAGCGCCGACTGCCGCTGCTGCCGCCGCAACACCGAGTGCGCGCCCGGCCTGGGCGCCCTGCTCCCGGGTACGCGCCCCGCGCCCCCGACAGGTGGCGCTGGAGGGACTGGGAGCCCCATCCCTGCCCCCCCCAACCCAACAGGGCACCCCAGGGCAGGTCTTGGCGGTTAGCCCATGTGCTCTTAGAGCCCTTCCACCTGGCAAATCTTAGGGGGCACCAATACCCCCTTTAAAAAAATGTGTTCCTCCGTAGAAGAATGTTGAAAAACCCTGTGACTAAACTGAGTTTTAAGTTAGCAGAGAAAAAAAGAAGGGAAGGAGAAAGGGGGGAGGAGGAAGAGGAGGGTAGTGAGGAGGAGGAGGAAGGAGGGAAAGAGGAGGAGGAGGATTGCATATTTTAAAAAAAAGTTGCGTAAAGAGTGAGTTACAGGCTGGGGGTATGGATCCACCTGCCAATGCCCATGGTCAGCGTAGAAGCAGTCACAGAAGCCAGAACTCCCACCTTCTGCACCCCAAAAGTAATTTTGATCCATAATCCCAGTGGGGGAGAAATGACGAGGGGGGGGAAGATAACCAGAGGGTTCAGAACTCCAACTCCAGCAGGAACCAGAGAGAGGAGGAAAAAGGGAGGGATATTTGGATGTCGTCATAGGTGCATGTGTGACTTGGAAAGGAAGACAAGATGGGACCTTAAAAAATGGGCAGAAATATACCAATATAGACAGATGGTTTAAGTAATAATAGCTAACCCATATCTGCAACCTTGGGAGAACTGCTGTAGCTTCCAGTGGAGGGATTGGGGATCCAGAACAGGGCGGTGGGGACAGGGCGGACTTTTACCCCTATTATCTTGTAGTTTTGTAAATCAATATCAAATCACTATTTAAAAAAAAAAAGTGAGTTACCAGGAAATTAGAACCAGGAAACACTTTTTCTAAATAGTCAAGAAACTAGAAACCCTAGCTGTTTGATTCTTATCAGCATCCTTCTAAAATCACTTTGACTGGGGCTGTGTGATCGCACTTGGTAGAGTACATACTTTACCAGACCAAGGACCTGGGTTTGAGCCAGGCCACCACTTGAGAGCACCAGCACAGGGGAAGCCTGGAAAGTAGTGAGGCGATACTAGGATCTCTCTCTCTTTTTCTCCCTCACTCAGTCGCTTGCCCTCAAACAAACACAGCCATTTTAACATTTTTTAAAATTGTCTTTATTTATTGGAAAGAGACAGACAGAAACTGAGAGGAAAGGGGATGACAGAGAGGGGAAAAGACAGACACCTGCAGCACTGCTTTACCACTTGCAAAGCTTTCCCCCTGCGGGTGGGGAGTTGGGGCTCAAACCCAGGTCCTTGCACACTTGTAATGTGTGTACTTACCAGGTGTGCCACCACCTGGCCCCCACCCATCTTTTTAACTGTTGGACAGTTGATATAGTTCTCTTCCTTCCTGTGATTTGTATGTACTTCACTTTTTTTTTTTTTTTGTATGTTTGCTAGGACAGAGGGGGGAAAGGAAGATAGAGAGGGAGAGAGACACCTATAGACTTGCTTCACTGCTCATGAAGCTTCCTCCCTGCAGGTGGGAACCAGGGTCTTGAACACAGGTCCTTGTGCACGGTAACATGTGCGCTCAACCAGGGGAGCCACAGATCCTCTGACCCCAGACCATAGAATTTCATCCTGCTGTATTTTTTTTTCTTTTTGCCTCCAGGGTTATTGCTGGGGCTCAGTGCCTGCACTATGAATCCACTGCTCCTGAAGGCATCTTTTCTTCTTTTTTGCCCTTGTTGTTTATCATTGTTGTTATTATTATTGTTGTTGTTATTGATGTTATTGTTGTTGGATAGGACAGAGAGAAATGGAGAGAAGAGGGGAAGACAGAGAGGGGGAGAGAAAGACAGACACCTGCAGACCTGCTTCACCGCTTATGAAGAGACTCCCCTGCAGGTGGGGAGCCCTACGCTGGTCCCTGCACTTTGCGCCATGTGTGCTTAATCTGCTGCGCTGCTGCTGACCCACCATGCTGTATTTTTATGCTCTGGTGACTTTGATAGATCTAACTGCTTCCTGGCTCCCTGAATTTTTTTTTTTTTCCATAGGGATTTATTATAGGGGCCTGGGCAGTGGGGCACCAGGTTGAGTTCACACATGACCATGCACAAGGACCCAGGTTCAGGCCCCTGCTCCTCACCTGCAGGGGAGAAGTTTCACGAGTAATGAAGCAGGTCTGCAGGTGTCTCTCTTTCTTCTTATCTCCCCCCTCCTCTTTCAATTTCTCTCTGTTCTATCAAATAAAAGTAGAAAGAAAAGAAAAAAGAAAAAATGGCCATCCGGAGTGGTAGATTCCTAGTGCTGGCACCAAGCTCCAGTGTTATCTCTGGTGGCAATACAAACAAAAACAAAACAGACAAAAAACTGGGGCTGGTCAGTGACTCACCTAATTGTAAATTACCATTTCCGAGGACCCTGGTTCAAACCCCCAACCCCCCCCCCCCAACCTGCAAGGGGGATGCTTCACAAGCAGTGAAGGAGATCTGTAGGTCTCTCTCTCTCTCTCTCTCTCTCTCTCTTTAATTTTTAAACTTTATTTATTTGCTAGAACAGAGAGAAGAGGGGGGAGATAGGGAGAGGGAGAGAGAGACCTGCAGCACTGTTTTCACCACTGTGAGGCTTTCTTCCTGCATTGGGGACCAGGGCCTTGAGTTTGGGTCCTTGTGGATTGTAATGTGTGCACTTAACTAGGTGCACTGCCTAGCCCCTCCCCCATCTCTGTCTCCTCCTTCTCCTCTCAGTTTTTCTCTGTCCTATCAAATAAAGAAAAAAATGCAGAATTATTTGTTAATGAGAGAGGGAGAGAGAGAATATTACTGTAGCACATGTGATACCAGGGATCAAACTCAGGGCCTCATACCTAACCCACAATGTGACCTCTGGGTCCTTCTGATTGACTTTGTTGTTGTCATCACCAGGGTCCCACCATTCTGCACTGACTTATAGAGAGAGACAGAGAGACACAGAGAAAAACGTCACAGCACCAAAGCTCCCCCCAGTGCAGTGGAGGTGGGGCTGGAACCTGGGTCACCCACATGGCAGAGCAGGCATCTCTCAGGAGGGCTGCCTTTTAGCCCTTTGATATGTATGTATGCATGTATGTATGCATCATTGGCCTTTGATATGTATGTATGCATGCATGCATGTATGTATGTATTATTGCCACCAGGCATATTGCCGGGGCTCTGCACTGACACTGCTAGAGAAATCGAAAGGAGGAGGGGGAGATAAAGAGAGAAAAAGACACCCCTGAAGCTCTGCTTCACCTCTTGGGAAGCTTCCCCTGCAGGTGGGAAGCAGGGGTTCAAACTCAGTCCTTGCACACGGTAAGAGGTGTGCTCAATTGGGTGTCACACAACCTGTACACCCCCTCCGCCATCTGGTTTTCCAGTTGTTCAAATCCATCTCTATGTGACAGCTAAGGCCCTTCTGCATCCTGACAGCAGGGCACAAGCGTGCCACCTGCTGCCTGACTTCCTTGAGTCTAGGGCAGGAAGGGGTGAGTGAGCTCTTCCCTGCTGCCCTGCTGGGTCTGTTTGCGTCTAGAGCAGCCCAAGGTGGCCCTCACTGCCCCCCTCTTTCCTCTTGCTGCTCCCTGCCCTCCGTTGGGGAAGGTTGTCAGGTGCCCCAGGAGCTCAGAGCAGGCTCTGGGCTGCAGGGGAGGTGTGCCTTCTTCTGCACAGTTTGGGTACAGACAAGGAGGGCCCCAGAAAGCCTGGGCCAGGCCCCTGTCCTCAGAGGGAAGACTGGGAAGTCCAGAGCATGAACTTGAGTCCTCTTTCCAGTCTGTCACTCAGCCCTCAGAGTCTTTGGGCTTTAAGTTGATTCACCTTTTAAATTTCTCTATATTTTTATTTTATTTAATAGTATCTTTTTATTTTTTTTGGTCATTGTGACTTCACCATTTCAGACCAACTGTTTTTCTTTCTTTTTTTTTTTTTTTTAAGATTTATTGATTTATGGGGGCCGGGTGGTAGTGCAGCGGGTTAAGTGCACGTGGTGTGAAGCACAAGCACCCATGCAAGGATTCCAGTTTGAGCCCCCAGCTCCCCACCTGCAGGCGGGTAGCTTCATGGGAGGTGAAGCAGGTCTGCAGGTGTCTGTTTCTCTCTCCCCTTCTCTGTCTTCCCCTCCTCTCTCTATTTCTCTCTATATCCTATTCAGCAACATTAACAATAACAAGGACAACAAAATGAGAAAAATGGCCTCTAGGAGCAGTGGATTCGTAGTATAGGCACCGAGCCCCAGTGATAACCCTAGAGGCAAAAAAAAAAACTATTGACATATCAATTAGAGGAAGAGAAGGAGAGAGAATCAGAGCATCAGTCTGGCACATGTGATGCTTGGGGATTGAACTCAGGCTTGAGAGTCCAATGCTTTGTCCACTGTGCCATCTCCTGGGCAGCTTAACTCTCCCCCCCCCCCCCCAGATAGAAAGATACCACAGCCCCCAAGCTTCTGCACCTGGTACTGTGGTGACGAGGCTCAAACCTGGCTTGTATGTGTAGCAAAACAAGCGCACTAGCCAAGTAAGCTATCTTGTCATCCCTTATTTTATCACTGAGAGGGTGATTTACTCATTTATGAGAGAGGGGAAAGAGAGAAACCCAGATCTTCACTCTAGTACTTGGCGTACTGGGACCAAACTCGAGAGGACCTTATCCATGTCAGCCCTGTGCTGTGTCCCTGACACACTTTCCCAGACTCGAAGGTCTTTGGTTTGGTTGGCTGGTTTGTTCTGACATTCCAGGCTTTGTGCCTGTGTAATTCCACCTTTCCCTAGGAGCTCTTTTTCTTTTTAAATGTTAGGTTGAAAGAGACAGAGAGGAGATGAAACAGAAGGAGAGACACCACCTGCCATGCCTGGGACTCCTTTGAGGTCCTGGGGTGCAAACCCAAAGTGTTCCCTCTACTACCTCCCACTGAGTTATCTCCTAGTCCCACAGGTCTTGGTTTTGAAGGGCTGACCTTCTGCGGTATGTTGCCCTCTACCAACGCCTCTTGCATTGATTAATTGCTACCTGTTAACAGGGCTTTTGCTAACAACATTTCCAGGCTAATCAAATTCTGAGACTCTGGGGGTTGGGGGAAGGGGTCCTACTTGTGGGGTGCAATTACATAAACCAAGAACAGGCTTCCCACTTGACTGTGGGCCAAGCAAATCTAATTCCTTATTTTAGCCTTATCTTCCTAAGACTAAATCACAGAAGAGTCAGTCACTTCCAGAGTGGCTTGTGGTCTGGGGAGCTGCCAATTGCCCGAGCATGTATCTTCACGTGGGTGCCCATGGCCTTCTTTATGGGAATCGCCCAAAGGTCATCAAAGGCCGATGGCAGCAACCGGAACAAGACTCCCAAGACAGTTCCTCTTCCGCTGACAGAGTTGCACGAGAGACGCAGCAGGAAGAAGGATGCCGCCTCGTCTGAGTAGAGGGGCAGGAAATCAATGCCCATCTCTCCTCCTGTGTTTATATAAATAGCTTGACTGGGAATGTAATCAGTCTCTCTCTCTCTCTCTCTCTCTCTCTCTCTTTTTAATTATTGGAAAGAAACAGAGAGAAATTGAGAGGGGAAGGGAGATAGGGAGAGACAGAGCAACACCTGCAGCCCTGCTTCACCACTTGTGAAGCTTTCCCCCTGCAGATGGGGACCAGGGGCTTGAACCTGGGTCCTTGTGCACTGTAAAGTATGTGCTCAACCAGGTGCGCCACTGCCTGGCCACCAGTCAGTCTTCCTACTTTTTATTTTATTTTATTTTGTTTTGCCACCAGGGTTGTCACTGGGACTCAGTGGCTGCATGATAAATCCACTGCTCTCAGTGGCCTTTTTTTTTTTCTCTTTCCTTTCTATTTTCTTTTTGAGAGAGTCCGAGAGAAATTGAGAGTGAAGGGGAGGGAGAGAGACAGAGAGACTTGTAGCACTGCTTCACTGCTTGTGACATTTCCCTTTTTGAGGTGGTGGCCAGAGGCTAGAACCTGGGTCCTTGTGCATGGCCATGCATGCACTTTATTGGGGGGGCATCACCCAGTCCCCTACTTTTTTTAAAAAATAATAACTTTGTCTCCTTTAAAAATTTTTTTTATTATCTTTATTTATTGGATGGAGACAGTTGGAAATTGAGAGGGGAGGAGGAGATAGAGAGGGTGAGAGACAGAGAGACACCTGCAGCACTGCTTCACCACTTGCAAAGCTTTTCCCCTGCAGGTGGGGACTGGGAGCTCGAACCTGGGTCCTTGTGCATTGTAACATTGGCGCTCAATCAGGTGTGCCACCACCCGGCTCGCTTTGTCTCTGATAGTGTTTTTTCATATAATTTCCAAATTGGAAATTGAAAGACTAAGCTCTTTACCACAGGGGTCTTTACAGAAATAGTTTGCTGTCAACTCTTGGTTTAAGAGAAAGATCTTATGGGACTTGAGGGTTTGCTAGTTCTAAGAAAACCTTGTTGTCACTCTACTCTTGTGCTGGTGAGGCGAGGCTGGTCAGAACGGACAAGAAGTCCCCCCCTTAAAAGCAGTAGGGAGATAGTTCAGCAGGGGAGCACATGCAGCTTGTGTGTGAGGCCTCCGGCTCCATCCCTGGCAAGTGCTGTGGGTCCTGCGTGGTGCTGTGGCATCTCTCCCTCTCTTAAAAATAAACACAAGGGGATGGGGCAGTAGCGCAGCGGGTTAAGCGCACATGGCACTAAACTCAAAAACTGGTGTAAGGATCACGGTTCTAGCCCCCAGCTCCCCACCTGCAGGGGAGTTGCTTCACAGGTGGTGAAGCAGGTCTGCAGGTGTCTGCCTTTCTCTCCCCCTCTCTGTCTTCCCCTCCTCTCTCCATTTCTCTCTGTCCTATCCAACAATGATAACATCAACAACAATCATAATAACTACAACAACAATAAAAAACAACAAGGGGAAAAAAGCCAATAAAAAAAAATAAAAACATGAAAAAGAAAAGGGTGGAGGAACAGTAAAGGAGGGCCAGAGATGGAGCTCAGTGATTGAGCAAAGCTTTGCATGTGTGAGGTCCTGGGTTCGATTCCAGGCATGAAAACAACAAGAAAGAAATGAAAGGAGCCATTACTCTGTAGACAGAGGCAGATTCAATCCAGAAGGTTCAAGTTAGGGAGCAGACAGGTGTCTGGCTTCACCCAGCAAACAGCTGGAAACAAGCTCAGGTGACCGGGATGGCAGCACTGGGCCGGGACCAGCATGCTGGACTACGGTCCCAGCCTTTTCTGAACACAGTTTTGTCCTGGCTTCTAAGATCAGAATTGTCTCCTTGCTCACCCTCCACCCCCCCAAAGCCAAACAAATCCTATGAACCTGGAGGAAGCAGCATGAGCATGGGTGGGAGGGCAGCTCCTCACCTCCTGGCCCCGTTTCCATCTGTCGTCTCTGTTTGTTTTTGTGACAGTGCAGCTCGACAGAGACACGCAGTGCCAGCCCTGCCCCACAGGCTCCTTCTCGGACACCTTCTCCTCCACGGAGGCCTGCAAGCCCTGGACCAAGTGAGTGAGGACGCCGAGAGAGGCCTGTGTTTGGTGGGGCTAGCTCTAACAGCTGAGATGTTCCAAACGGACACATCTTCTCTCTCCACCCGCTGACCAACTCTTCACCCTCATGTGTGACAGTGACTCTCCTCACATTGTGGATTCAGTAGTCTGGATGTGACTTCCAAGGGGCCACTTTTTGCAGTTTCAAAACCTTTTCCTTTTTCTTTTAATGTTTTATTTATTTTGGATAGAGACAGAGAAAAATTGAGAGGAATGGGGGAGATAAAAAGGGAGGGAGGCACCAGTAGTACTTCACTGCTTATGAATCTCCCCGACTCCCTGCAGGTGTGGACTGGGGACTTGAACCCGGGTCCTTACACTCTGTACTATATGATTTAACTAGATGCACCACCACTGTGTTGCCACTGAGCTGCCTCTTTGGGCCAATGCTCATTCTATTTATTTTAAAGAAATATCGAAAAGTATTTTATCTATCTTATTTTATTGAGATATGGGCAGAGAGAGAGAGAGACATCAGGGCCCTGCTCAGCTCTGGCTTATGGTGGTGCAGGGATTAAGCCTGGGACTTCTGGGCCTCAGGCATGAGCGTCCTTTACATGACTATTATGTGGTGTCACCAGCCCTTAAAATATTCCCACCAATGTGTCCTGGAGCTCCACTTCCCTAAAGACCCACCCTACTAGGGAAAGAGAGAGGCAGACTGGGAGTATGGATCAACCAGTCAATGTCCATGTTCAGCGGGGAAGCAATTACAGAAGCCAGACCTTCCACCTTCTGCATCCCACAATGACCCTGGGTCCATACTCCCAGAGGGATAGAGAATGGGAAAGCTATCAGGGGAGGGGGTGGGATATGGAGATTGGGTGGTGGGAATTGTGTGGAACTGTACCCCTCTTATCCTATGGTTTTGTTAATGTCTCCTTTTTTAAATTAAAAAAATATTTTCTTCCCTTTTTAATTAAATTTTTTTATTCAATAGGACAGAGAGAAATTGAGAGGGGAGGGAAAGAGAGTGAGAGAGAGAGAGAGAGAGAGCTGCAGACTTGCTTCATAACTCAGGAAGTGTTCCCTTGCAGGTAAAGAGTGGGGGCTCAAACCCCATCCTTGCGGGATCCTTGCACATAATACTATGTGTGCATAGCCAGGTGCACCACTGTCTGGCCTTCCTTAAAAATATGTTTAAGGACCCAGTGAAATAACTCACTTGGATAGTTTACTGCTTTGCCACGTCTGCAACCCAGGTTCGAACCCACCCCTCACAGTGCTTGAGGAAACTTCAGTATGAGAAGAGGTCTCCTACACACTCTCTCTCTTTGCCATCTAAATGATTTTTAAAAAAAGACCTGCTTATTTGTTGAGAGAGAGAGAGAAAGAGAGAGAGAGAGAGAGAGAGAGATCTGGAGCATGGAGCATCATCCTGTCATTTGCAACCCTGGATACTGAACTTGGGACCTCAGTCTTGCAGTTCCAGTGCTTTGCCCACTGCACCACCACCAGGACCATTGTTCTCTATGCTTCTTGAGAGATAGAAGAAGAAAGAACAAAGCATTGCTGCTTCCTCCACA
Source organism: Erinaceus europaeus (assembly GCF_950295315.1). Classification (NCBI taxonomy): domain Eukaryota; kingdom Metazoa; phylum Chordata; class Mammalia; order Eulipotyphla; family Erinaceidae; genus Erinaceus; species Erinaceus europaeus. The sequence goes on from NC_080176.1 coordinate 77,429,717, forward strand.
GAGTCCCCTTGGTGCTGTCCACAGGGCGCACAGGGCCATGCACATGGAGGACCTGTGCTCTAACTGCTAGGCCATCTCCCAAGCCCCATCTGCCTTTCCCTTTTCTAACCATATCCATCTGAAAATGAGTTACAATGCTTATTCTCATTTAACCATCACTTTCTTTCCCCTAGCTTTTCTCTGCCACTGGTTTGTTGGTTCTGAAAGTGTCTTATGTGTTGTGTATATGTATCTAGAAGCCTCCTGGGTTGTTATTTTTATTTCAGAGACGTAAAGGAAGTGAGAGGGAAAGGGGATAGAGAGGCAAAGAGAAAGATACAGCTACTTCCCCCCACCCATTCCCGCAAGTGGGGACCAGGAGCTTGACAGTTGAGTCCTTGAGCTTAGTAACTAACATATGTGCTCTGCCGGCACCCAGCCCCTAGAAGCTTCCTGCTTATACAGATATTCATATATGTTAATGCCATGGGGCCTTTTGATACTTCTTGAAAGATTCTCCCTCCATACTGGTTTAAGTATATCTTTGTGGCTTTTTTTTTCCAGCTGCATAGTACGTCACTGTAGAGCTGTCCCATAATTTAGTTAGTAAATTCCCTCTTGGTATTTATCTTGTCACTAGTCTTTTACAGGAGTAAAGAAAGTTGCAGTGACTCAGCTCATGTATGAAATAGATGATGTGCATTTTGTGGGATTCCGGAGTCTTGGTGTTGCCGGCTTTTTGTTGGATCCTGATGATCAGTGCACTGATTCTTTGAGTTCCTGGTGGGTTTGTTCTCGTGAGATACTTTCTGACACAGTTACACAAGTTCCCTGTGACAAAGAATGTCCGTGACCTCACCTTCAAAAAAGCAACCATCATATGTTGCTATGTAGCCCGGCCTCTGGAATCTTCTTGACTGGAGCTGCCAGTCTCTTAGAGCTGTTCTTAGAGAGTATTGGCCGCGGTCACCATTGTGTCTTTATTTAACTTACTATTTTTTAGATAGGCACAGAGAGACAGAGAGAGTGTGAAAGAGGCCTTAGTACGGAAACTTTCTCCATTGCGGTGGGGGCTGGGCTTGATGCTGGGTCAAGGCACAAAGCAAAGTAGTGCACTGTCCAAGTGAGCTGTTTCACCAGCCCTCCCTGTGTCCTTCTTGGCTCCCCTCCGTATTGCTCAGCTCCCATGTGCAAAGCACTGGGACCCCAGAAACCCAGAGGATCCAGCCTCCTCTCTGGAAAACAGAGATCAGTAGAGCAAAGCCCACCCCCCCTTTTTTTTTCCAGCCTCCAGGGTTATTGCTAAGGCTCAGTGCCTGCACTACAAATTCCCTGCTTCTGGAGGCCATTTTTTGTCTCAATTTTTTGTTGCCCTTGTTGTTACTGTTGTTGTTATTGTTATTGTTGTTATTGATGTTGTTGTTGTTGGATAGGACAGAGAGGAATGGAGAGAGAAGGGGAAGACAGAGGGGGAGAGAAAGATAGACACCTGCAGACCTGCTTCACCACTTGTGAAGTGACACCCCTTCAGGTGGGGAGCCAGGGGCACGAACCAGGATCTTTGTGTGGGTCCTTGCGCTTCGCACTATGTGGGCTTAACTAACCCACTGCACTACCGCCCAGCCTCCCCTTCTTCCTTTTTTTTCCTTCTTCCTTTCATTAAAGCATGAACGTGGGAACAAAGCTCCTAACTCCCTTTTTATCCACAGCTGTTCCATGCATGGGCAGATGGTGGCCAGCCCTGGGACCTCGAAATCAGATGTAGTTTGCAGCTTTTCTCTGCCTTCTAGAAAGCCACCCGATGGTACGTCTCGTGGAGGGGGCGCTGCTTGGGACACGCACTCCTGTCCGGTCACATCAGCTCTCCTGGAAGCTTCCTACATGCCATGCTGCGTGTGGAGGGGGTTCCCCTCCCCCTCAACCCCTGCTCTGTATTTCATTTGACCAGTTTTCCCACTTCAAGTGTGTGGTTTAACAGTGGGTGGACCACTGGCAATGCACTTGTTCATATAAAAACAAAGTTGAGTTGCAAAATGTCAATTAAAATGCCTGGTTGTGTCTATGCTCCCTATTGGAAACTAGGTATCCTGAGTCATGGAATGCTGTGGAAGCCAGACCATCTTAAGTGCACAGACATCGACAGACAGTTGGTAGTTAATAGTGTGCACTGGCTAGCCCAGCTGAGTCAGGGTGTGTGTGTGTGTGTCCCCACCTGGGGGGAGGTATTGAGAGAGGTGGCACCCAGAACTGGCAGAGATAATAGTCTTGTCAAGAAGACTTTTCCAATAAGGCAGAAGAATCTCAGCTCGGACCCAGGGCTCTACCAGGTGAGCTGTGTCCTGGCTCTGACCAGGGTTGTTCTAAAGGAGAAATTTTCTGGTGGGTCCCGGGCGTCTGCTCTTTTTTTTTTTTTTAAATGACCTTTTTTTAAAAAAAAAATTTTTTATATATATTTTTTAAATATTTATTTTATTTATTTATTCCCTTTTGTTGCCCTTGTTGTTTTATTATTGTAGTTATTATTGTTGTTGTCGTTGTTGGATAGGACAGAGAGAAATGGAGAGAGGAGGGGAAGACAGAGAAGAGGAGAGAAAGATAGACACCTGCAGACCTGCTTCACCGCCTGTGAAGCGACTCCCCTGCAGGTGGGGAGCTGGGGTTCAAAACGGGATCCTTATGCTGGTCCTTGTGCTTTGCGCCACCTGCGCTTAACCCGCTGTGCTACAGCCCGACTCCCGGGCGTCTGCTCTTAAAGAGCCCCCACAACAGGGCCCATCCACCCTTCAGAGGGAGAGAGTGCCTCAAACTCACATGCTCTCTGTCCCTCCTTTCATGGCCTGGGGTCTGAGTCAGGTTCTGGTTTTAAACTTTGAAAGTGTAACTGAGTACTTTTTGTTTGTTTGGTTTGGCCGCAGGTGTTATTTCTGGGGCTTAGTGCCTGCATGACTCCATTATTCCTGGCAGCTATCTAAAAATCATTCATTCATTCATTCAGATATGGACTGAGAGAAATTGAAGAGTAGGGGGAGATGCATCTATCTATCTATCTATCTATCTATCTAGAGAGACAGTAAGATACTTGCAGCACTGCTTTACCTCTCATGAAACTTCTTCCTCATTGAAGTTGGAGACTAGGGTCTCAACCCCAGATCCTTGCACATGGTAACATATGCACTCTACCAGGTGCACCACCACCTACCTCCTCCTTTTTGATAGGAAGTGGGGGAGAGAGAGAGAGAGAGAGAGAAGGAGAGAGAGGAGGAGGAAAGATGCTACAGCACTGACCCACTAATCATGAAGTGCTCCCCACCATGCAGATGATCCCAAGTGGTGACCTGGGGCTTGAACCTGGCTCCTTTAGAAAAGATTTATTTGTTTATCTGTTTTTGATAGACAGAGAAATTGAGAGGAGAGGAGACAGGGAGAGGGAAAGAGAGATACCTGCAGCCCTACTTCATTGCTCATGAAGCTTCCCTCCTGCAAGGGGGCAGCGTGGGGCTTGAACCCGGGTCCTTGGCGTCAGTGAGCTGCCTGCCTGCATCTCTGATGCCATCTGTCTCCTTCTCCCCATGCAGAGCCCCAGGTCTACCTGCCCGGCTTAGTCATCCTGCTGCTCTTCACATCTGTGGCGCTGCTGGCAGTGGTGGTGATGGGCGTGCACTACAGGAAGAAGGGGAAGGTGCTCACAGGTGACGGCCACCCGCCTTTGTCATTGGTTTTTGGTTCTGGTGAGGTAGCGCTGGCTTACACAGCCCTTTGTCTTTTTGGGAGAGCTGGGTTGTGTTACCTCAAATTTCCCTTTCCACCCCAAATTATACTTAAACAGAGGACTGAGTGGCGACGCTCCTGGTTAAGTGCATATGTTACCATGTACAAGGTCCTGGGTTCAAGCACCCGGTCCCCACCTGCAAGTGGGGAAGCTTCACAAGTAGTGAAGCAGAGCTACAAGTATCTCTCTGTCTCTCTCCCTCTCTATCACCCTTTCTTCTCAATTTCTGTCTTATAAAATTAAACAAAGTTAAAAAATCTAAATAAAGGAAATAAAGTTTCTCTTTTTTTAGTTTTACTTATTATTGGATAGAGACTGAGAGGAACTGAGAGGGGAGGGGGAAGTAGAGAGGAAGAGAGACAGAGAGACATCTATAGCCCTGCTTCACCATTCATGAAGCTTTGCCCCTGCAGGTGGGACCAGGGGCTTGAACCTGGGTCCTTGTGCACTGTGGTGCACTGCCTTGCCCCAATAAAGGAAATAAATGTTTTTTAAAAAAATATATTTTTATTAGTGATTTAATAATGGGTTATAAGATTACAGTGTATATGGACTGAGTGGTGGCACAGCTGGTTGAGCACACACATCACAGTGTGTAAGTATCACGGTTCAAGTCCCCAGACCTCATCTGCAGGAGAGAAGCTTCACAAGTGGTGAAGCAGGTCTATAGGTGTCTCTCTCTCTCTTTAAATTATCTTTATTTATTTATTGGATAGATACAACCAGAAACTGAGGTCCACCAAGGTGCACCACCACCCTACCCTTTCTCTCCCTCTCTATTGCCCCCTTCTCTCTCAATTTCTCTGTCTCTATTTAAAAAAAAAAAAAAACCCGGTCCGCCCTCCCTGTTTTCTTATTTTCTCAATTTATAAAGTTTAGTTATTTGTTTATTTGTAAGAGAGGGAGGAAGGAAGGGAGAGGACCAGAGCATCACTCTGGCACAGGGAATATAGTAGGTTGAACTCAGGACCTTGTGCTTATGAGCCCAGTGCTGTACCCGACGTGCCCCCACAGTTTGCCCTGTTTTATAATGAGGAGACTGAGGTTCAGAAAGAGTTAGCAGGATGAGGTTGTGTCATGGGCGTCCTGAGCTCTGCCATGATTCTCTCCAGTCGGAGAGTGGCAGCCTCTGACTTCAGTCTTTGTCGTAAAATTGACATGAAACACCCATGGAGCTAGTGCAGCGCTGGGTCTGTGTGCTGTGTCTCTATCCAAAAAAGTAAATATATAAAATGTATATATTAAGGATTTTTTAAAAAAAAAATCATCCACTTGACTTTTTAAGTTCCATCACTTCTATTTATTTATTTATTTTGGATAGTAAACAGAGTGAAATTGAGAGGCAAGGGGGAGATAGACTCCTGCAGCTCTGCTTTATCATTCCTGAAGCTTTTTCCCTGCAGGTGGGGACCAGGGGCTTGAACCTGGGGTCCTTGTGCATTGTAATGTCTGCTCAACCGGCTGCAACACTGTCTCCGCCCCCACACCCAGTTCATTTTTTGTTTAAAGATAGTGGCAGTGTACCTCAGAACACACTTTTTAAAAAAATTTCTTTATTGTGGGGTTAATGTTTTACAGTCAACAGCAGATACACTAGTTTGTACATGCATAAGGTTTCCCAGTTTTCCACATAACAATACAACCCCCACTAGGTCCTCCTCTGCCATCCTGTTCCAGGACCTGAACCCTCCCCTTCAGCCACTCCAGAGTCTTTTACTTTGGTGCAATACGCCCACTCCAGTCCAAGTTCTGCTTAGAGTTTTCCCTTCTGATCTTGTTTTTCGACTTCTGTCTATGAGTGAGATCATCCCATATTCATCTTTCTCTTTCTGGCTGGTCTCACTTCACATGATTCTTTTAAGCCCCATCCAAGATAGGGAGAAGAAGGTGAAGTCACCATTTTTAATACCTGAGTAGTATTCCATTGTGTATATAGAACACAGCTTACTCAGTCACTCCTCTGTTGTTGGACACCTACCTGGGTTGCTTCCAGGTTTTGGTTATTACAAAGTGTGTTGCTCTAAACACAGCAGATCTTTTTGGATGGGTGTGTTTGACTCTTTAGGACATATCCCCAGGAGAGGAATAGCAGGGTCATAGGGTAGGTCCACTTCTAGCCTTGTGAGGGTTCTCCAGACTGCTCTCCACAGGAGTTGGACCCATTTACATTCCCACCAGCAGCAGAACACACTTTTGTTTCATCAGAGAAACAACAGGGTGGAGTAAGAAAGGGCTTGGGGCCTGGCGGAGGTCACTGGGGCCTGACACACGCTCTGCTTGCATTTCCTAGTATGTGTGTCTGAGCTGTTTCTTAGGGTCCCCCACCCCACAAAGAGAAGCTGCTGGGGGTAGGCTGTCACTGGCTACAGTAGCATGGTGTCTGTGGCAGCGGCCCTGTGTGCCCCATGGTGGTGACACAGGTAGTGTGTGTGAGTCTCACCTGGAAATGTAAATGAGAAACATTCCAAAATGTAAACAGATGGCCTTTAAAGAATGATCCCCCCCACCCCCGATTCCTTTTTTTCCTAGTATTGCATTTTTAGAGGTTTTGACGTGAGGTGGTGGTGGTGGTGAGGGAGGGTTCCAGCTCTGGGGATTGTATCTTTCAGATGCGTTCCACTTCCCCTAGTCCGGGGAGTTCTGGTTTTCATAAGAGCAGTTAGCTGCTTGCACAGTCTTAGCAGCTTGAATTTATTCTTCAGTGCTCTCATTCTTGCAAACTCTTTTATTTGTTTATATTTTAAACCAGAGCACTGCTCATCTTTAGCTTATGGTGGTACAGGGCTTTGAACCTGGAACTTTGGAGCCTCAGACACAAGAGTCTCTTTGCATAGCCATTATGCTATCTACCCCTGCCCAAATTTTTAAAACATTTTAATGAGACAGGTAGAGGGGACTGAACCTGGGACCTCAGAGCCTCAGGCATGAAAGTCTTTTGCAGAACCATTATGCTGAAGGTCTTGTGAATGCTGATAATATTGGAGGGATAGTGAGGTTCACAGCACTGAGCCAGACCTAGGAGAAGCCGCTCACCTGAAGTCGCTCACCTAAAGTCGCTCTCTCTGCTTTCTTTTCCCAGCTAACTTTTGGCACTGGATGAATGAGGTGTGTGGCCGTTTACATGGAAATAAGGTAAATTTCTAAGTCTCAAGTGCTCCCTTTAGTTGCTTCAACTGCTTGGCTAAAATGGCTGTTATTAATCAAATGCCCGTCCCCTTGGAGACTGGACCCTAGAAAACCACCCAGCACCCAACTCGGGGCCTTTCTTAATACGCCCTCTCTCTTCCTGCTCACACCATCATGTGTACAGTGATCACCGATGTGTTTCAGTCCCAACTCTGACTGCCCAGTGCAGTCCTGGGAGGGAAGAGCGGACACTTTCCTTCACTATGCTTCTTCTTCTTCTTCTTCTTCTTCTTTTTTTTTTTTTTTGGTGGGGCGGGTAGGTCTCTTTTAAATTAAATATCCTTTCAAAATTTTAGAAGAGAGGAAAGGATAGAAGGAACTTCCAACTGAGACTTAGACCCACAAATTTATTTTCATTTTTTAAATTTCTTTCTTTCTTTCTTTTTTTGCCTCCAGGGTTATTGGGGCTCTGTGCCTGCACCACAAAATACACTGCTCCTGGAAGCTTTTTTTTAAAAAAAACTTTTTTTATTATCTTTATTTATTGGATAAAGACAGCCAGAAATTGAGAAGGTAGGGGGGACAGAGAGGGAGGGAAACAGAGAAACACCTGCAGACCTGCTTCACCCCTTGTGAAGCTTTCCCCTTGCAGGAGGGGACTGGGGGCTCGAACCCAGGTCCTTGAGCACTGTAACCTGTGTGCTCAACCAGGTGCGCCACCACCCGGCCCCCCTGGAGGCTATTTTTTTCCCTTTTTGTTGCCCTTGTTGTTTATTGTTATTGTTATTGTTGTTGGATAGAACAGAGAGAAATGCAGAGAGGAGACAGAGGCGGGGAGAGAAAGACAGACACCTTCAGACCTGCTTCACCGCCTGTGAAGCGACTCCCCTGCAGGTGGGGAGCCGGGGGCTCGAACCGGGATCCTTAGGTTAGTCCTTGCACTTCGTGCCATGTGCGCTTGACCTGCTGTGCTACCACCCAACCCCCTAAAATTATCCTTATTTATTTACTGAATAGAGACAGCTTTAAGTTGAGAGGCAGAGGGAGATAGAGGACTGAGACAGAGAGACACCTGCAGCACTGCTTCAGCACCTGTACATCCAAATCAAGAACACATTCTTGTCAGGTTTGCAGCTGGATTGGAACCCTGGTACCAAGTGGAAGGTGCTGTGGCACCAGAGAAAACTGGAGAGAGAGAGAGAGAGAGAGAGAGAGAGAGAGAGAGAGAATGAAACAGATGGCGGCAGTGAAATGCAGCTGATCCCGGTTCCTATAACTCTGGGAACTCCTGCCACTGCTCTGAATCTAAGTCACCTCTATCTCAACCATCTCCCTCTGCCCCCCCCCCCCCCGCCCCCTCGCATTTCAATCAACAGGAGCCCTCCAGCAGCAGCGTGAGCAGCCCTCAGGCAGAAGCCCCCAGTCCCTGTGACCTCTGTGAAGGCATCTTCCTGCTGTCTCTCACCTCGGAGAAGCTGTTTGCTGAGGATATGAGTTGCCCCCACAGTGGGGTCGCCAGTGGGGAGCCATGGGAAGCAGCCTCGCTCACGTGGCTCAGAGAGACTGAGGCAGACGGGGCCACCTTCCGCCAGGTGCCCATGGAGGACGAATATGAGGACAGGCATCCCCAGGCCCCAGGGAGCTCGTCCACACCCCCTTTCTCTGGACCCCTGGAAGTGGGCGAGAACGACAGCCTGAGCCAGTGCTTCAGCGGGACGGAGGCTGTGGGGGGTGCCCAGACCTGCCCGGAGCGGACCCCCCTGCTCCCTGAGAACTACCTGCAGAGGGCGGTGGAGCGGGGTGGCGTGGACCCAGATCCCCTCCTGAGCTGCCCCCAAAATGGACCCTGGTCCCCCTCACCTGATGGCTGGGACCCTCCGTTGGAAGAAGCTGAAGGCGAGTCAGAGCAGGCAGGAGGCCAGACTGAAGATGGGGCGCAGGACAGGCCCGCCAACTCCGCCAGGGCAGGCCTCTGTGGGGGCCCACCACCCGCATCTGGTAAGTGAACTCACGGTCTTTCCCTCTGTGGTGGAGGTGGGGGAGCTGCCAGCGGCAGTGATTGCTATTCTCTTTCTCCAGCTTAGTGACAATCTTCCTCTCTCTGTCTCTCTTTCTCTCTGTCTCAGATTATGATTCAGCCCATCTGTTGGGCTTCATTCCCTCAATGCTAGGGGGACCTTTAGTGTTCAGGCCTCTCCCCAAGGACTGAGGCCTGGGACACTGGCATTGACCTCAGAATGGGCCGAAGCCAGGCTCTTGGACTTGTGGAATTAAAAAAATGTATGGATTGATGACTGATTGATAAAGCATAGTGAAGCACACTTCAAATAATTTTTTTTTTTTGATAGGACAGAGAAATTGAGAAGGGAATGGGGAGATAGAGAAAGAAAGAGAGAGTGGTCTGGGAAGTGGCACAGTGGGTAAAAGTGTTGGATTCTCAACCATGAAGTTCTAAGTTCAATCCCTGGTAGCACAAGTACCAGAGTGATGCCTGGTTCTTTCTCTCTCTTCCTATCTTTCTCATGAATAAATACACTCTTTAAAAAGAGAGAGAGAGAAAGAGAGACACCTGCAGCACTACTTACTTCACTGCTTGTGAAGCTTCCCCTTTGCAGATGGGGATCAGGGACTTGAACCCATGTCCTTGTGCGTGGTAACATGTCTGTTCTACTGCGTGTGTCACCACCCAGTTCCCAAATAATAACTTTTTCCCCCAAAGCTGTTTTTTTAAAAAAATATTTATTTATTTATAAAATGGAAACACTGACAAGACCATAGGATGAGGGCTACAATGCCACACAATTTCCACCACCAGATCTCCGTATCCCATCCCCTCCCCTGATAGCTTTCCTATTCTTTATCCCTCTGGGAGTATGGACCCAGGGTCATTATGGGTGCAGAAGGTGGAAGGTCTGGCTTCTGTAATTGCTTCCCCGCTGAACATGGGCGTTGACTGGTTGGTCCATCCACCCAGCCTGTCTCTCTCTTTCCCTAGTGGGGTGAGGCTCTGGTGAAGCGGAGCTCCAGGACACACTGGTAGGGTCATCTGCCCAGGGAAATCCAGTTGGAACGATGTTCCAGATGCTACCATGATGCCAAATGGATTTTTCAAGGCTTTTTTTTTTAAAAAAAATTAACTCTGTTAATCCAGTCCCATGAATAAACTTATGACATGCAATTCTGAAACAAATAAAACCAACTTCATTTATTTATTTAGGAGAGAGAAAAGAGATTTATTTCTATAAAAAGAGAACCAGAGAGTTACTCTGACACACACAACACCAAGGATCAAACTCAGGACCTTATGCCTGTGAGCCTAGCACGTCACCTGTTGTGTCACCTTCCACACCACTTTTTCCCCCCTTTTTTTCCCTTTTTTTTCTTCTTTTTTTAAAAAAATTATTTATAAAATGGAAATATTGACAAGACCATAGGATAAGAGGGATACAGCTCCACACAATTCCCACCACCAGAACTCTGTATCCCATCCCTTCCCCTGATAGCTTTCCTATTCTTTATCCCTCTGGGAGTATGGACCCAAGGTCATTGTGGGATGCAGAAGGTGGAAGATCTGGCTTCTATAATTGCTTCCCCGCTGGACATAGGCATTGACACGTTGATCCACACTCCCAGCCTGTCTCTCTCCCTAGTGTGTCCCTGGGGAGGTGGGGCTCCAGGACACACTGGTGGGATCATCTGCCCAGGGGAGTCAGGTTGGCATCATGGTAGCATCTGGAACCTAGTGGCTGGAAAAGAGTTAAGATATAAAGCAGAACAAATTGTTGACTAATCATGAACCTTAAGGCAAGAATATTTCAGATGAAGATTTGGGGTCTCCATTTTGGAAAAAGCTAGTAGGTCTATTTTAGACCTACCAAGGGGCCCATGACTTTATTGTGTTTTGCCTGAGCCTGGTATCTGATATGCAGATGGGCACAGGTTATCGGGGAGATGATGTCATGGCTGGAAAAAGGACCAGAAAGCTGGATCATGGAAAAGAGTAGCTCCCAAATCTGGGAAAAGTGTATAAATATTGTTCATTGTAAACCCCATTGATTTGATGTGACCTGGGGCCCATAATCAGCACAGGAGCCTATGTAACCTCTGCATCCCTGTAGGTCTGAGGTCACATTCTGTGGTCACACCTAGGAACATTCCAGCCTGCACTAATTTCAGGACCTATCTTCCTTGGGTGATAGGTAGAGTATGTTATCCAATCTCCCTTCGGAGAATGGCACATTCCCTACCCAGGCCATTACGGAGATGGATTGTTGTGCTGCCGCTGCAAGCCGCTCACTAATTAGGATGTTATTGCTTTTTTTGTTTGTTTGTTTGTTTGCCATGGTAAAATGTTCTTGTATTTTGTGATTATAGTTAAGAGAAACCTTTGCTGCCGCCACTCACAGGGGTAGGGGAGAAGTCGGGGCTTTCGTCAAGCACTTTCTGCAAGCTCTAGAATCTGTGCAGAAAGGCTAGCAGCTGGGTATGATTATTAAGATGCTTCACAGAGTCCCTCCACCCTCAAAAAAAAAAATCTTCCTGGGTCTCCGAGCATGCATCTTACCATGCGCAGGGCCTGGGTTTGAGCCCCCACACCACATGGAAGGGCCATGGACAACATGGGAAGAGGGGAGCTCCAGACTGAAGGAGCACTTCTGGGGTCTCTGTCCTCTCCTTGTGTCTGTCTTTCCTGCGCCCTCTCCCCCTCCCTCTCCCTCTCCCCTCCCCTCCCCCTCCCCTCCCCCTCCCCCTCCCCCTCTCCCTCTCTCCCTCTCTCAGGGTCTAAACAGCAGCCTAGGAGGTTGTGCTGTGGGTGTGAAGGGCTCTTTATTCAAATTGCTTGTGCCTGAGCCTTTGCCCAACCAGGTCTATGTACCACTGCCTGCCCCCAACAGTTTGTGTCCGTCTGTCTGTCTTGTCTGTCTGTCTGTCTCTGCCCAGAGGCTGTCTGTAGTCTTCCTGCCGGCCTGGCTGCTAGGTCTTGCGTCTGCTTTCCAAACTTGTCGCTTCTGCTGACCTGACCTCAATTCCCTTCCGTCTCTGTCATGTGGGGCCCTGTTTCAGAGAGCTGCCAGGGAGATCTCGGATTTTTTTAAAAAAGATTTTAAGGTATTTCCCTGACTACCAACTGTTCCACTCCCTTTACTTCCTTCACTTTCTCTACTGGTGATAGATTTCCTTCCTGTTGGTGGTAGAGACATACTAGTTTGGGGGGTGCTGTGGGGAGGTCCAGGCTCTGAGGGGCAGGGAGGGGCGGCTGTGTCTTGGTGACTGGGCCAGTCGGCAGATGCCACCCGTGCATGACACACTCTGCTGGCAGTTCCTGGAAGGACAGAGCTGGTGTGATTCCAAGAGAGATCTGTGCGTGCTTCTGAGTATCAAGAAACCAAAAGCCAGACCTCTCTCTGTTGGCCTCCTGCAGAGTCCAAATAGTGCCCTGGTCTGCTCTTATCTCTGACTTGACATCTGGGGGTGGGGGCGTGGGGAGAACAAAAATGTGTGTCACCCACTGCAGAGAGCCTGACTGCTTTCTCTCTCTCTCTCTCTCTCTCTCTCTCTCTCTCTAACTAGTTCTCTAGTCCAAGCAGCATTTTGTCAGTGCATTTTTTTTTGCATTCATAGTTACTTTCCCATCAGAAGCATGAAAGGAAAAAAAAGAAAGAAAGAAAGAAAGAAAGAAAGAAAGAAAGAAAGAAAGAAAGAAAGAACATCAGCTTTTGTTGGCATTTCAACACAGATGCATTATAGCAACATATCTGACTTTTTTTTCCCTCTTTTTAACCTATATGCTCTGTTTAGTTTAACCCTTCCTGCCTTCTTTCTGTTCAGATGGGTCTCATTTTGAAAGGGTCCACTCAGAAGCCCTTCAAAGTAATTTTCAACCATGATTCAGGATGGAACTATTACAAGTACTGCTTCCCTGTCTGTGCCATCATGCACCCAGCTTCTTCCAGATGCCTGAAACAGAGCTTGCGTTTCCATAAAAAGCACATGAGAAGCATATGGGTTAAATATATCATGTTTTTTTTTTTAAGTTCCCAAAGAACCCAGTATAGCCTGGGTAGTTTGAATGTGTATATTTTTAGTTCTGTTCCTTGGAAGAAAATCTGCATAACAATTGGGTGGTTTTATTTGCTCTAGTTCTTGTGACTCCATATTCATCCATCATGTATCTTAAAGAACCAGTAAACATTTGAGGAGAAAAGTGTGCGTGTCCTTGAATTCTGTCTGCGTTCAATCTCTGCCCAAGAACTAGATTCTGTGGAACCTGCTTTGTGAAGTGTAGACTTAGCAAAGTATCAATAGAATCCTCCTTATTTATTTATCGGATAGAGACAGAAATCTAGAGGGACGGGTAGAGAGGGACAGGGACAGGGACAGGGAGGCAGCTGCAGCACTGCTGTACCACTTGTGAAGCTTTCATCCTGCAGGTGAGGACCCGGGGCTTGAACCTGAGTCCTTGTGCATTGTAACATGTGCGCTCAGCCAAGTGCACCATCGCCCAGCTCCCAATATAACCCTCTTTCTCATCACTAGAGGACATTTCATTTGTTTGTTGTTTCTGTTGACTTGTGTTCTATTTTATTTATTTAGTCATTGCTGGGGCTTTACTGCTCCAGGCTGACTCTTGGCGGGGGCAGGGGGGGGGGGAGAGAGAGAGAGAGAGAGAGAGAGAGAGAGGGAGAAAGAAAGAAGGAGAGAAGTTAGCACTGCAGCTGGGCTAGGATGTGGTGAGCTTTTTTTGCCAGCAGTAGCACTGGGTTCCCATCCTGCCCTGGTGGAGAACCTGCTTTAGAGATCAGATTGAAATAGCACTTCCCCCTAGAAATCAAACCAGCTTTTGCTTTCTTAGCTGAAACCACCTCTCATTCTGACTGGCTCTGGTTAGAACCCTCCTGTGTATCCTTCTGCACGAAAACCTCCTGGGGCCCTGCCTCTCCCCACACAAACCAGTTTCAAGTTGAAGGCCGGCCAGCATGCTGGAGTGGACGTGGCTTCACAAGGAGCTGCTAAGAGCCTTACCTTCAAGACTTGCCTAAAAGTCAGAACTGGGTGGGACACAGCAGTACACAGGGCTGGAGTAAGCACTGCTGAAAGTCAAACCCAAGTAGTGAAGCCCCAGTGATAATGACAACAACAACAACAGAAAACAGTTGGGTCAAGAGATAGCTCGCTGGGTAGAGTGCATACCTTGCCCAGTTTCAAACCCCAGCACCACATGGCACTGTCATGACATCCGGGGAAGCCTCAGTGCTCTGGCCTCAGTCTCTTTCTCTCTGTCTCTATGTGAATGAAGAGGTCAGTGATGGAATCATGCAGGCTTGGGTCCTCAGCTCCAGAAGAAAAAGACAGAAGCTTTGTTAACTGGCTGATTATCCTTTGTTGTGCCATCTTGACATTAACCACACCATCTTAAATTTCCGGTTTCTGTTCTTTTGTTACAGGGTGAGAAATCCCAGACATTTGCAAAACAAAATTGAGCACGAAATCTCTCTAGGTTTTGAGTTTCATTTTAGTTTATTGCCCTAATGGTTTCCTTGCCCACAACCCACTGGTTGAACAGCTTGTTTTGTTTTGCACTTGGTGACTCATCATTATTAGAATTCTTACAAACCATTCATTTGAATTTTCTAGTAGAAGACTATGGGATTATTCCCCCCAACTTAACTCCTCACCACTCACAGAAAAGACATTTAATTAGACTCCCCAGGGAGCCCGAGTAATAAAAACAAACTGGAGAACTAGCTTGGGTACCCATAGAGTCAGAAGGGCACAGAAATACCAAAGAGAAAAGCTATTTCTTATTTTTTTATTAGTGATTTAATACTCCACATTCATTTACAAAATTATGAGATAGCAGGGGTGTAATTCCACTCTGTTCCCACCACCAGAGCTCTGTGTTCCCACCCCTCCATTGGAAACTGCAGTAGTTCTCCCAGAGTCACAGATATGCAGTGATTCTGTAACTACCTCTGTGTGTGTGTGTGTGTGTGTGTGTGTGTGTGTGTGTAAAAGCTCAGGCTTTGTGTGTAAGGTCCTGAGTTTCATTCCTGGCACCACATATGCCAAGTGATGTTCTGGATCCAGTCTTCTCTTACTGTACGTGTGTCTAGGGAGATGACATTGTAACAACAGATGGGAGTTGGTTTAATCCACTTCTAACCTTCAGATACTTCCTTTTAAAAAACTTATTTTTGAAGTATGTACTTATTTTTTAAATATTATATCTATTTATTTTTTAACAGAGAGAAATTGAGAGGAAGGGGGTGACAGAGAGGGAGAGAGACAGAGACCTGCAACTCTGCTTCACTGCTCATGAAGCTTTTCCCCTGCAGGTGGGGACTGGGGGCTTGAACTTGGTTCCTTGCTCATTATTCTGTGTGTGCTCTACCAGGTGCACCACTACACAGGTTCCTTTATTTATTTATTTAATAGGACAGTGAGAAATTGAGAGGGAAGGCGGGGGGGGGGGGGCAGAGGAAGAGAAAGAGAGAGAGAGAGAGACCTCCAGACCTGCTTCAGCACTTGTGAAGCTTCTCCCTGCAGGTGGGGACTGGGAGCTTGAACCTGGGTCCTTGTGCGTAATGATGGGTACACTCAACCAGGCGCACCAGCCCCTGGCTCCTCAACCTCCCATTTCACACGTTACCCACAAATGACAACAGAACTCCCTAGAGACCACATAGCCCTGAGAGCTCAGAAGGAAAGAGTGTGTTAGAGAACTAACCTGCCTCTCTCCCCACCACTCTGATCCTCTGAATCTTTCTTCAGAAATAGATTTTAAAAATAAATTAATGAGGGGGACCGGGTGGTAGTGCAGCAGGTTAAGCGCAAGGACCCGGCACAAAGATCCTGGTTCGAGCCCCGGCTCCCCACCTGCAGGGGAGTCGCTTCACAGGTGGTGAAGCAGGTCTGCAGGTGTCTGTCTTTCTGTCTCCTCTCTGTCTTCCCCTCCTCTCTCCATTTCTCTGTCCTATCCAACAACAACAACATCAATAACAACAATAATAACTACAACAACGATAAAACAACTAGAGCAACAAAAGGGGGAAAAAAGCCTCCAGGAGCAGTGGATTCGTGGTGCAGGCACCGAGCCCCAGCAATAACCCTGAAGGCAAAAAAGATAATAATAATGGGGCCAGCTGGTGGAGCACTGGGTTAAGTGCACATAGTATGAAGCACAAGGACTGAGCAAGGAAAGGATCCGGGTTCGAGTCCCCAGGTCCCCACTTGCGGGGGGGGGGGGGTCACTTCACAAGAGGTAAAGCAGATCTTCAGGTGTCTTTTTCTCTTCCTTTAGATCTCCCACATCTCTCTCAATTTCTCTCTGTCCTATCCAATAAAATGGAAAAAATGGCCTTCAGGAGCAGTGGATTCGTAACGCAGGCACCAAGCCCCAGCAATAACCCTGGAGGCAATAAAATAAAATAAGATAATAATAAATTTAAAAGTTTGATAAACCTGCAAACGAGTGAGATTCCTTTCCAAGAAAACATTAAAAAAGTGAAGGAGCAGCTGGGGGTGGGGGTGGGCAGGCTCAGTGGAGGAATATGAGAATACAGACATCAGTGGAGGAATATGAGAATACAGACACGATGTCTTGAGTTTGATTCCCCAGCACTGCATAAGCCAGAACGATGCTGTGGTTCTCTCATGAAAATCATAAACACTTCTTTAAAAAAAAGTCAAACTTGATCAATAACCCTCTGCTAACCTGAGTTGTGAGGCCGGTCGGGATGGTTGTCGCCAGAGAGCTCAAGAGGCTGGGTGAGGCCAGTGCAGGTCCTAGCCGGCCACCACGCAGCCAACCCTCCAGCCTCTGCTTCCACACTGATGGGACCAGGGCTGGGCTACTGACGGTGTTTGTTGCTGCTTTTCTGTAGCATCTGAATGTTTAAATTTAATTAATTAGCCAACGAATGATTCACCAGAGCACTGCTCAACTCTGGCTTATGGTGGTGCTGGGGATTGAATCGGAGACTTTGGAACCTCAGGCATACAGGGCCTTTTGCATAACCACTGTGCTATGTCCTCAGCCCAACATCGGAATCTTGTGTGTGTGTGTTTTTAATTGGGGGGGGGGATTAATGGTTTACAGTCCATAGTAAATACAGCTGTTGGTACATGTGTAAAGTTTCTCAGTTTTCTGCAAAACACTCACCACCCCACCTAGGTCCCCCACCATCGTGCAACAGGACCTGACGCCACCCCCGCCACCCCCAGACCCCTTTACTTTGGTGCAATAGACTTGTGTGATGCTGTGACTCCCTCTCCCTGTAGTTTGCTGGCGAACTCCCACGCAAACCCCGCAACTTGAGCGCGGTCTTATTTTGCTTCTCCTCTCTGGCCTGGCCTGGCCTGCCTTCTTTCCCCTCTCTCTACCCTCCATTCCCCAGGCCTGGTCAGCTGGCAGATGAAGCGACTGCGGGCGGGCGAGGGGGTCGTGTCGTGCAGTGAATGAGCCTCCCTCTGCTGTTTCTCCTCCCCAGGGAACGTGACCGGGAACAGTAACTCCACGTTCATCTCCAGCGGGCAGGTGATGAACTTCAAGGGCGACATCATCGTTGTCTATGTCAGCCAGAACTCGCAGGAGGGCCCAGCGGCGGGGCCTGGCGGCACCGGGGAGCCAGCGGAGGAGGCGGTGGGCCGGCCGGTGCAGGAGGAGAGCGCGCCCTGCTGCGACTCGTTCGCCGGCCTCGGGCCGCGCTTCCCGGACTCGTGCGGCGCCCCCGGGCCGGACAAGGCCTCGCGGCCCGTGCAGGAGCAGGGCGGGGCCCGGGCGCCGGAGACTCGGCGCTGAGCTCCGGGCGGGGCTGCGGGGCCGAGTCCCGACCAGCAGGTGGCGCCCCGGGCCTGGGCGGGGCCTCCTCTCGCCCGCCCCTCGGTACATCTGCAGGCAGAGACCTGACAGTCTGCACCCATCTGGCCCTCCGTGGCATCTAAGTCTTTATTTTTATTATGTTGTCCCTGCCTATTTGTGATTGCCACTCACTTATGTCTGCAGTCAACGCAGCAGCGGATGGCACAGGGCCCCTGGCTCTTTGGTGGCGCTGCCTTATATCCCACTCTGTTTTCAGTCTTTCCTTTTTTCTTTCTCACTTTTTTTTTTTTTTTTTTGCCACCAGGGTTATTGCTGGGGCTCGGTGCGGGCACTGCGAATCCACTGCACCTGGAGGCTATTCCCCCCCCCCCATTTTTGTTGCCTTGTTGCTCTTCTTGTTATTATTGTTATTGACGCCGTTGTTGTTGGATAGGACAGAGAGAAATGGAGAGAGGAGGGGAAGACAGCGAGGGGGAGAGAAAGATAGACACCTGCAGACCTGCTTCATCACTTGTGAAGGGACACCCCTGCAGGTGGGGAGCCGGGGGCTCGAACCTGGATCTGTATGCCAGTCTTTGCGCTTCACGCCACCTGCGCTTAACCTGCTGTGCTACCGCCTAACCTTCTCTTTCTCTCTCTTCCTTCCTTCCTTCCTTCCTTCCTTCTTTCCTTCTTTCTTTCTTTCTTTCTTTCTCTCTTTCTCTCTTTCTTCTCTCTCTCTTTTGACAGAGCATGAGATAGAGAAAGATAGACACTTTCATCACTGCTTCACCACTTGTGAACCTTCCACCCTGCAGGTGGGGACTAGGGACTTAAACCTGGGTCCTTATATATGGTAATGTGTGTAGCTTTATTTCTTTTTACAGTTTTCCTGCCTCCTCTGTCAGCATTTCCTTGGCTGCTTGTCTATTTGTGACAGCCCTTTGTTGGTTTTCCTCTACTGGGATCAGTATCTCTCCCCCCCCCACCCCCCCCACCAGACAGACAGACAGACAGACTCACACACACCAGCTGGATGTCTGTCTCTCTCTCTTACGTTTTCCCTGGACCCAGCCCACACCCCTACCCCCACCCCTTTCATTTTTGATCTATTCAAGGATTTTTCCTCTGGGGATTTCTTTCTTTGTCTCACTAGAAGGTGCCTGTGTTTTGGTCAGGGGATGGGTGGGTTGGTGTGTTTTTACCAAGAAGCACTTTGGGAGGGAAGGCTAGAAATGTGAAGCCTGGATGAAGGCTCAGAGGGTCTTCTGGTTTTGGGAAAACATTCTGTGTTTCCACTTGTCTAAAGGAAAAGTCCCAGTTCCCTCCCCACCCCTGCCCCATATAGGGCTTTCTTTCCTTCCTTTTTTTCTTGCCACCAGGATTATCACTGGGGCTTGGTGCCTGCACTATGAATCCACCGCTCCCAGGGGCCTTTTTTTCTTTTTTCCTATTTTTATTGGAACAGATAGAAATTGAGAGGGGAGGAAGATATAGAGAGGGAGTGTCTTCACCACTTGTGAAGATTCCTCCCTGTAGGTGGTGAGCAGGGCTCAAGTCCAGGACCTTGCACATGGCAATGTGTGTGCTTAACCAAGTGTGCCACCACCCTTTTGTTCTCTTTTTTAAATATTGTGCTGGGGAATAAACCTAGGACCTCCTGTGAACTCAAGACACTGCCGAGGGACCTTCCCCTCTCAGTTTGTAAATTCTGTACTGTCAGGGAGAGTGACATTAATGCCTTGCTCCACCATCCATAGAGGCCCATGGTGCTCCTAGTTGGTGTCTGAAATTGAACCTAGGACCTTCTGCATAGTAGGGTGTGCACCCTACCTGAAGACCCATCTCAGCCCTTCTAAAGTGTTTCAGTGTGTGTCTGTCCTTAGAACTAAGAAATACAGGTGCTCACCCCTCCTAAGCCACCCGAACTGGTTCATTTACCTCCCACCCAGTAACTGGATGGGAACTGGAACTGGCATCTCAGTGTCTTAAAAGCTGAGGTCACTTGCGTTTCTTATTCTTAATGATTCTGTGGATGAGACGTGGAGAATGGATGACACACCGGCTGGCCACACACAGAGTCCAGAGAGTACAAGAAAGACAAAATGAAGTGGGAATGTTAAAATGTGCTTTTGCCTTCTAGAGAAGGTTGGTGATGATATGTCTAGACAGCAGGCCCTGTTTTTTTTCTTTTTCCTAAATAGTTGTGCCTTGGAGGAGTGGGAAACATGCCTGGTATTTTTAAAGTCCATTTCAATGAAAGAAAAACAAAACAAGGGGGTCAGGCAGTGGTGCAGTGGGTTAAGCGAATGTGGCGCAAAGTGTAAGGACTGGCGGAAGGATCCCGGTTCGAGCCCCCCACCTGCAGGGGAGTCGCTTCACAGGCAGTGAAGCAGGTCTACAGTGAAGCAGGTGTCTATCTTTCTCTCCCCCTCTCTGTCATCCCCTCCTCTCTCCATTTCTCTCTGTCCTATCCAACAACGAACAACATCAACAATGGCAATAATAGTAACCACAACGAGGCTACAACAACAAGGGCAACAAAAGGGGAAAAAAATGGCCTCCAGGAGCCGTGGATTCATGGTGCAGGCACCGAGCCCAGCAATAACCCTGGAGGCAAACAAAACAAAACAAAAACCCGAACTCCTTCTATTAAAGAGACTACCATGGAGGTGTCTCTCTCTACTTCTCCCGCTCTCTTTCTCTTTTCCACTGCCAGGCTGACTTTTCCAGGTAGAGACCACAGCACTGAAACTTCTTCCAGTGCAGTAAAGACTGGGCTGGAACCAGGGTCGTTTTGCCTGTGGCAGAGCAGGTGCACAAGTCCGGGTGAGCTGATTAGCCGGCCTTGAAGATGCTGTTTTGTCTTAGCATCAGTTCCCCTTAGGAAGCAACAAACATGCAAGTCAGCTTGAAAAGGAGTCATCTGGCTAGTTCCCTCTGTCGTCCTTCTCCAATACTAGTGTGAAGTTATTATTTTTATTTTTTGCCTCCAAGGTTATCTCTGGGGCATGGTGACAGCACTACAAATCCACTGCTCCTGGAGGCCTTTTTTATATATAATTTTTTTAATTTAAAAAAGGAGACATTAACAAAACCATAGGATAAGAGGGGTACAGCTCCACACAATTCCCACCACCAGATCTCCGTATCCCATCCCCTTCCCTGATAGCTTTCCTGTTCTTTATCCCTCTGGGAGTCTGGACCCAAGGTCATTGTGGGATGCAGAAGGTGGAAGGTCTGGCTTCTGTAATTGCTTCCCTGATGAACATGGGCATTGACTGGTGCATCCATACTCCCAGCCTGTCTCTCTCTTTCCCTAGTAGGGCGGAGCTCTGGGGAAGTGGAGCCTGGAGGCCTTTTTTTTTTTTTCCTTTATAGGATAGGACAGAGATTGAGAGAGGAGGGGAAGATAGACGTGGGGGAGCCAGGGGCTCAAACGGGGGTCCTTGCTTGGGTCCTTGCCCTTTTTACTATGTACACATAACCCTGTGCACCACTGCCCAGCCTCCCTAGAGTGAAGTTAAAGGTCTGTTAGCATGAATCCTGTGGACTTGGCAGACTCAGAGTTGATGGCGTGAGCTGTGAGCCTGCTGCCCGGGGCCCCAGAAAAAAATTTCCACCAGCTTTTGCATAAAGGGAAAGACCTTTATTGCTCTTCCAACCTGAAGTTGGAGGCATGAGCACATTACACAAATTAATCTTCCTGCCTTCAAAGAGTGTCAGCCCTTTGGGAGGGGTGTATGTGTGTGTGTGGCAGAGGTGTGAAGAGTGGAAAAGCCATGGGCTGGTCTTGGACCACAAGCAGGAGGGTTCAGAGGCCTTCAGATCTTCCTTCCTCCAGGACCCTGGCTCCTCAAATCTCCTGCTAGAACACTGCCAGTAATATAATAGTTCTTAGTTATTATTTAATTCAAGAGGGTGAGGAGAAGGGGCTGGGGGTGTGAGACCGTAGTGTTGTCCTTTTGTTTCCAAAGTCGGTTTCAGCATATTAAGTGTCCATTTGCCAAAGAATTCCTGCAGGCAGCTCCGGCACCCTCCCCCCCCACACACACACCCATCCCCGTGTCTGTGACCTTGGGCTCAGTGCTGTGCAGATTTTCACAGTCACACGTGCCTAGCTGTCATCTTTGGCCACTGTGTTCCCCATTCTGGTGACAGACGCCTTGAAAGGCTGGCAGTGGAGCGGGTCATTAGGATTTTTAACAGAGAAGCTCTATCATTTATGGGGGGGGCTGTAGCTGACATGAAAAAAAAAAACCGAAGGAAAGAATCATATTGCCAACCTGATCTGTTAGCGAGGATTTACTGTCTGTTCTGCCCTTCCACGTAACATCCACCCAGAGCGAGATGTTAAAAAAAAAAAAAAAAGTGGGAGAAACCATACTGCCATCTGATGTGGGTTATAACAACATTAAATGGGGTCGAGTCCATGAAGTGGCAGGCTGGGCTACAAGCCCACGCGTCCGCCATGCTGGCCTTCCTCTCTCTGGCACTGTTCCTTCCTGCGTGCTTCGTTCTGTTCCAAGGAAAGGCACTGATGATCATTCTCACACTGTCCCTACCCAGCAGTAGCAGAAGGAAGTGACGTGAATGCTGGAGTCCCTTGAGCTCCTTAAAACACAAGGGTGCTGGCTAGACACAGAGACTCTTCCGTGTTCTCCCCTCCACCGATGCCCGCTCACTGGGTTGGCCCCAAGGCCCATGAGTGCTAGGAACTGTGGGTTAAGGTCCAGGCCTGCACATTGCAGAGACACATGTGACACAAGAAGAGTGAGTTGAAGACCAGGATGAAAATCTGTCGAAGAGGATGTGATTCGGAGATGATTCAATCTGTAGCTGATCATCAGAGATGGCTTGTTCTTGCCTTGCTTATTGGGGGCTGTCTGTATGATGACCACTCGAGTAATTTGTCATCTCGGTGGTTTATGCCACATGTTGGTTATATTGTGTCTTACTGGTGAAACCCTTCGCAGTGGTGTTGGGTCAGAGAATAAATACCTCGCTCTGTCTATGAGATTTCTGCTGTTGATTTCATGAAAATAATTTTTTTTTCCAGGTACAGGTTGGCTAGGCTGAGAGCTGAAAGGGAAATGGAGCCTAACAGTTCTCACATTCCATTCAATGATCTAAAGAGGGAAGTATTCATCTCTCTCTCCACCTGTACGTCAAGAGAGCAACTTGGGGTCCTCCTATGGTGGTGGTGTGAGTGGAGGAGGCCTCTAGCTTGCTAAACAGTTCGCTCCCAAATTCGGTGACTTAAAAGAATCCCTGTTTATTGAGCTGTGAGTTTGGGTCCACTTGGTGGGGTCTCTAATTCTGCACTATGGCATCTCAGCACAGAGGAGAACCCCCAGCCCCCATTTTGTTGAGCTTCTGCTAAGGCTGGAGTGGATAAACACCAGACATCAGACAGATTAGTAGGAAGAACAAAGAAACCCAACGTGTAATAGCCTAAGTGTGAAGAATTTGCACAGTTGTCATTTTCAAAGAAAGGAAGAAAGGGCTGATATAAGGTAAGTATCCTGTGTTTAGCAGTCAGGGGTGTCCAGGAGAGGAGAGGGGGAGACTTACCTGACAGGGGGAGGTAAGTCTTTGTTCATCTATATTCAGAGTATCCGGATATGCTTACTTGTCTTTTATTGACAAATTGACTCACTGTGTTCAGATCTGCGATCCAATTTTAAGATCAGGTTGATTTTTTTTCTTTCTATTTTTTAAATTATTATTAGATAGGACCGAGAGAAATTGAGAGAGGAGGGGGAGATAGAGAGGGAGAGAAAGACACCTACAGAGATCTTCACCGCTTATGAAGCATCCTGTCTGCAGATGGGGAGCTGGGGGCTCAAACCCAGGTCCCTGAGCTTGATAACATGTATGCCTAACTGGTGCTCTACTGGCCAGTCCCTTGTTTATTAAAGAGCTCTGCAAGTTCTTCATATAATCCTGGAAATGAGAATATAGAGGTTGGGGGACATTTCTATTTTGATACCAAAGAAACTACAAAAAGTACATGTTTAAAGTTTTAAAAAGATACTCGGTATTCACTCTGTTAGCAAAATAATGAAAAATTTCATTAAATACAATTTGTTAATGAAGGGGGAGGGGAGAGAACCAGAACATCGCCCTGGCACATACAGCGCCAGGGATCAAGCTGAGACTTCACACTTGAGAGTCTAAAATACTCCGTCCACTGCTCCAGCTCCCAGGCTGCAAAATCTTATACATTTTTTTTGTTTTTACTTATTTATTGATCTTAATAGGACAGAGAAATTGAGAGGAAGGGAGCTAGAGAGGGAGAGACACTTGC
The DNA here is from genome assembly GCF_950295315.1 of Erinaceus europaeus. Taxonomy (NCBI): domain Eukaryota; kingdom Metazoa; phylum Chordata; class Mammalia; order Eulipotyphla; family Erinaceidae; genus Erinaceus; species Erinaceus europaeus. The sequence goes on from NC_080176.1 coordinate 77,453,702, forward strand.
AGCACTGCTTCACTGCTTGTGACGCTCCCCTGCTACAGGTGGGCCCCGGGAGGCTTGAATCCTGGTCCTTGTGCATGGGAACACGTGCGCTCTACCCAGTGCGCCCTTGCCCAGCCCCCAGATTTTTTTTCTTTTTTTGCCTCCAGGGTTATCGCTGGAGCTCGGTGCTTATACTATGAATCCACTGTTCCTGGAGGCTTTCCCCCCCTTTTTGTTGCCCTTGTTGTTTTAACATTGTTGTGGTTATTCCTGTTGCTGTTGTCATTGTTGTTTGATAGGACAGAGAAACGGAGAAAGGAGGGAAGACAGAGAAGGGGAGAGAAAGATAGACACCTACAGACCTGCTTCATTGCCTGTGAAGTGACCCCCCCTGCAGGTGGGGAGCCCAGGGCTCAAACCGGAATCCTTACGCTGGTCCTTGGCTTCGCACCATGTGAGCTTAACCTGTTGTGCTACCGCCCGACCCCTGAGTATTTCTTTAACATGATCACCTTTTCACAATGAGTTTTCTTGTGTTCTATCAGTTTTATCTCCAGGATTGGCAGGAATAATCTCATTGGAGGGTGACTGTTCTGTCATGGGGTGACTCAGGTTCCAGCCCAGACCCCACTGCACTGGAGAAAGCTTCTGTTTTGAAGTTCTATTTTAAAGGAGAAAGAAAGAAAACAGAAGAAGAAAGGGAGGAAGGGAGGAATGAAAGAAGGATGGATCCCACCATCCCCACCCAGTAGAATACACCTGGAAAAGAGGAAACAAAAAGTTTTTTTTTTTTTAACCAGAGCACTGTTCAGCTCTGGTTTATAGTGGGGTGGGGGGTTGTACCTGGGACTTTGGAGCCGTAGGCATGAGAGTCTGTTTGCATAACCATTATGCTACCTACCCTCTGCCACAAAAAGAACATGAGTGGATAAAACGGAGAAGAAGCCGCCCTGCCTGCTTCTCACCTCTGTTCTCCATATACTTGCTAACAGCCTAGGCCCGATCTGGCCACACTTGTTGGGATCAAGATATCTGCAGGTGTTATCTTTTACAGGAAAGATCAGCCACCCCTCCCCCCCAAGCCTGTCTTAGCCCGGTGTCAGCTCCAGCTTCCAAGAGACAGATTGCTTGTCTCACTATAACTTTGGGGCTCGCCCACCACAGATTGTGGGGGCCTGTCTACAGTGACCAAAGAGAGCCAATCACCTAAAACAAAGTCTCTGCTCTTGATATTAAACCCGTCTGTAAATATACCTCTAGTGGCTCCTACAGGGAAGGAGAAATCACTGAGAGTTATAACAGGAAGAAGACGGGACTGAGTTTTACTCAAGATGGAGATCCTGACTTCACCCTGTGGAAAGACCCTGGTTCAGGCCCCCGCTCCCCACCTGCAGGGGCCGATGCTTCTGTCTATCTATCTCTGCACCCCTCCCAATTTCTCTCTTTCCTGTCAAATAAAACAAGAAAGGAAAAACAAAAATGGAAGAAATGGCTTCTGGGAGTGGTGGATTCATAGCGCCGGCACTAAGCCCCAGTGGTAATCCTGGTGGCAATAGAACAAACAAATAAATAAAACAATACAATTAAAAAAGAGAGAGAGAAGGAAGACTCTTCAGCACTGCCCCCCCCTCATGAAACTTCCCCTATGCAGGTACTCTCAGATGGTGATCTGAACACAGGTCCTCACACAGTAAAGTGCGTTCTATTAGGTGAGCTATCCCCCAGCTCCTAAACACTGTCTCTCTGAAGCTTGCAGGCTGTGGACCCCGCTCCCACTCCCACCCCATTCCTTCCTGTGAAGGCTTGCACTGGTTAGCCTCCTGTGGTGTCTAGAGCAAGTGTGGGCTTGTGTGCAGTGTCAGAAGGATGGGCAGCCCCATTTCGGACAGCTGATGGTGTCTGTCCATTATGGCCACGGGGGGGGGGGGGGGGAGGGGTGCACCTACAGGTCAGTGCAGGGTGACTGTGTTCATTACAGCTTTTACTGCAGAGAACGAGACAGCCACTGTAGTGGGGTGGAGAAAGCTTAAAAGCTAAGCAAAGAGTCTAGGTGCAACAGTTTATGCAATAGCTGATGTTTCCTTTGCAGGTACCTGTGGAGGGTGTGGATGACAGGAGAGGCTGAGGGATGGAAGACCTTCTCCAGGGAGCCCAGGTGTGAGCAGTGCTGCCCCAGGGGCTCAAATGGGGCGTGGCAGCTATAATTGAATGAGTTTGTTCCACACCAGCACAAAACTTAGGAAGTCACTGAACGACTGATTTTGATGAGGTTTTGGAGAGAGAATCTGGGTCTCAAGCATGTGCTGTATTGCTGGGCCACCTCACTGGACCAATTATTTATTAGGTAATTAAATATTTTATTTTTATTTTATTTATTTTAGCCTCTAGGGTTACTGTTGGGGCTCATTGCCTACACTACGAATAATCCACTGCTCCTGGGGGCCATTTTCCCCATTTTGTTGCCCTTGTTATTATTGTTGTCATTGCTATTGTTGGAAAGGACAGAGAGAAATTGAGAGAGTAGGGGAAGACAGAGAGAAGGAGAGAAAGACAGATACCTGCAGACCTGCTTTACCGCTTGTGAAGCGACCCCCCCACCCCTGCAGATGGGGAGCCATGGGCTTGAACCAGGATCCTTACACTGGGTCTTGTGCTTTGCACCATGTGTGCTTAACCTGCTGTGCTACCGGCTGGCCCCCAAATATTTTATTTTTGTTAACCAGAGCAGGACTCCGCTCTTGTCTGTAGTCGTGCTGGGGATTAGACCTGGCACCCTTGGTGCTGTGGGCATTAAAGTCTTCTTATATAATCATTATGCTATCACCCCAACCCAATTAATTAATCTTTTATGAGAGAGAGGAGACAGCAAAGCAAACCACTACCCCCGGCCAAAATGACTGGTTTCTATATCAGTTTTGTGGAGTCAGTAATTTTCATGTTGTCAGAGGCACTTTTTTTCAGCTTACCGCTCTGGGGACTGTCACAAATGCATGGACTCAGGAAGGCAGTGCCACAGCCTTGTCGTTGCCAACATCTCCTTCCCCTTCCCTGGAAATCAGTCACCTACCCTGACCCCACCCCCAGTCCCTGCTAGCCTCAGACCTACAATCTGGCCCCAGAACTTTTTGCCTTTTCTACAATAAACAGGATCACAGCATGTGGCCATTTAAGTCTGGCATCTGCCACTCAGCACAGTGTTTATTTTCCATGTATCTTCAGCTTGTTATTTTAGGTTATTGCTGACTTGTACTCTTGTACTCTCCAAGGGAATGAGCCCAGGACCTAACACACATATGAAATTCCTGAGTGGGCTCCTTGGATCATTTTCCCCTCTGTATATTTTTTTGAAGACAAGAGGAAAGAGAAGCCAGGTAGTAGAGCACCTGGCTGAGCACACACATTATCATGCGCAAGGATCTGGGTCTGGGTTCAAGCCTGGGGGGGGGCATCAGCGGGGATGGGGTGTGTGTGAAGGGTGCAGTGGAGTGGGGAAGAAGCTTCATAAGCAGTGAAGCAGTGCTAAAGGGCTTTCTCCCTCTCTCTCTTTAAATTTTTTATTTATAAAAAGGAAACACTGACAAAAACCACAGGGTAAGAGGAGTACAGCTCCACACAATTCCCACCACCAGAACTCCATCTCCCATCCCATCCCCTGATAGCTTTCCTATTTTTTATCCCTCTGGGAGTATGGACCCAAGGTCATTGTGGGATGCAGAAGGTGGAAGCCCTGGCTTCTGGAATTGCTTCCCCACTGAACATGGGCATTGGCAGGTTGGTCCATACTCCCAGTCTGCCTCTCTCTTTCCCTAGTGGGGCAGGACTCTGGACAAGCAGAGCTCCAGGACACATTAGTGGGGTTGTCTGCCCAGGGAAGTCTGGTTGGCATCATGGTAGCATCTGGAACCTGGTGGATGAAAAAAAGAGTTAACATATAAATCCAAACAAAGTGTTGACTAAGCATGAACCTAAAGGCTGGAATATTGCAGATAAAGATTTGGGGTCTCCGTTTTGTAGACAGCTAGTCGGCCTATTTTAGTTCTATTCCAAAGGGCCCATGATTATACTAGTTCTTTCCTGAGCCTCAAATCTGAAATGCAGGTGGACCCAAGTTGTTGTCTGGGGAGATGATGTCATGGCTGCAAAAAAGGACCAGAAAGCTGGATGAGGTAAGAAGTAGCTCCCCAATACGGGAAAGGTGTATAAATATTATTGACAGTAGGGCTCTCTTTCTTTGTTTCCCCTTCCTCTTTCAGTTTTTCTCTCTTTTCAATAAATAAATGAATAAATACTTTTAAAAGTCTTTAAATAATTGGAGAGAGATGGAGGAGCATCGAAGCATACTTGCACTGCCCATGGTGCCCCTTCTGTGCTGTCCATACTGCTCTCAGGTGCTGGCGGTGGCACCCAGTGGCACCCAGGCTCTGAAGCAGGGGATGGTGAGTGTTCTACCCACTGAGGCACCTCTCAGCCCCTGAGTTGTCTTCTTTTGCCTGGAGCTTCTACGGTTGGTTTCCCCCATCACCAGTTGAAAGACATTTGGGTGATTTCCAGTTTGGGGTAGACACAAATAGAGTCACTCTGAATCTTCACGCACAGGGCTCAGTGTGGATGTGGGTTTTTCTCTCTGTGGGGGAGGTACCGGAAATGGTACTTAACTACGTCCAGGTTATGAGAACTCCAGCTGTTTCCTATCCTTATCAGCTCCTGATATTTCCACAGACTCTTCAAAACAGTTACAAATAGTTGTTAATAATGGTCAGGGTTTGTTTTGCTTTGTTTCTCACAAACTTCTATAGACGTTAGAGCTCTCGGAACCAGATTCACAACAAGATAAACCATTTTGGGTGATTGCACTCTTAAATTATAGCTTTCACCTACCTTGTTATTCAATTAAAACGTTAGCAGCCAATATCTTTATTACCCAAGTTGCATCAGAGAGGATTAGCAACTGGTCTGCTGTTGCCAGACTATTTTTAAATATTCAGAAGAGGCTGTATTTTCACTAAAGGGAAGCTTTTAACTTCCTTAATGCTGTTTTGAAAAAAGAAAATGAAGATTCCTGAACTCTGGGGTAAACCAAAACCATAAGGAGGATAATGGCAAGCGTGGGTTGTTCTCATTTCTCTCATAGGAAATATTAAAAAAAAAAAAAGTGAGGGGTTTCTGTGATCCACTGTGATAGCCACACAGATTATCTCCTTCCAAAATGCTGCCCAGCCAGACAAGAAAACTTGAGCTGCTCCGAAACTGCGTGTAGTCTTCATCCCAGATCCCAAGCTAAGTGAGCCCGCCCTCAATCAGCCTTGCCACAAACTAATTTCTAATAATGAACACCCGTCCCAGTGGAATGGAATGAGAGAATTAACTCTGCGATCAAAGCAATTAGATAAACCAGAATCAAGAGACAAACACAGCCAGGTATCTTCCAGCATTGCTTCTTCCTCGTTACCTGGGGAATGGAACAGAAATAAACTGGCATGAACATGGGCCAGAACCATGGGCAGAACTCTGGTTTCCTCCCTGCTGTGGCTTCTGAAAGTGGTTCCTTAACCAACAAGGGGTTTGGCCTTGCCTGCACAGAATTAAAGAGACTTTTGGAAAGAGAATATGATTTAGGGGCCAGGCGGTGGAACACCTGGTTAAACACACACACTGCAGTGCACAAGGACCAGGTTCAAGTCCCCATTCCCCACCTGCAGGGGGAAAGTTTCACGAATGGTGAAGCAGTGCTGCAGGTGTCTCTATGTCTCTCTCCCTCTCTATCTTCCCCCTTCCCTCTCAATTTCTCTCTGTCTCTATCCAATAATAAAATTTAATTAATTAATTAAAAAAAAGAAAGCGCAGTATAATACCAGACTTGGGCAGGACAGCTTGCCAGCTCTGTCTTGCCATCTCTTTATTTCAGGGAGCTTTTATTGCCAAGACAGAAAGGGGTGAAGGCGGAGCTCAGGGATGTGTAGGGGAAGGGGTGTTTCTGGTGCATCTGATAGGGTCAGTCATCTTGCTAAGCAAAGGGCACCTGAAGTCACCTTTTATCTGGTCACCTTGAAGGTGAGGGTCACTGGGGAAATAGGGCAGGGTCTCTGATCACCAGCCAAGCAAACTTAGGAGCCAATCATAGTGAACCAACACATCCACTCTGGGGTGATGGGGGTGGGGGTGAGGGGTATAGGTGGCAGGACAGTGGCTCCGTCAGAGCACAGGATTTGTATGCCTGAAGTCCTGGCTTCTCTCTCTCTCTCTCTCTCTCTCAGAGCTGGGTCCACTCTGTGGGCCTTCACAAAGCAGCACTTTTACAAACCAAACAGAAGCAGTTTCCATAAGATCTGAGCTGACTGTCCCTGGGGATTGGTGCTTGTCGGAGTGCCCAGACTGTTGTTAAAATTCGGAGGCTCCAGCAGGCCAGGCTAGCTTCACGGGCGGGTAACAGAGACTTGAGGACACACAGCTGGGCAGGGAAGCTGTATTTCTTTATTCAAGAACAACAATTCATAAACTAAACCAAACTAATCACCAAACAGAACTCTGCTGCCTCCTTCTCCCGTGGTGGCACCAACCACCCTTGAACTCTGGAACTCTAGAACTCTCGAACCCTGGTGGGGTTCCTTGGGGCGGGGACAATCGGGCCCGCGAAAACTAGCAGGACTGAACCAATTTTCTTGGCAGGGGGAGAGCATACAACAATTCCCCCTTTTCTTTTTAACTAAATGACCACAGTATCAGGGGTGTGGGGTGAACAGAAACCTATATCATACAGGCATTTTTAAAAAAGAAGCTGGCATAAACATGGAGTAACATGTAAGAAAGTAACAAGAACCAGTGTGCTGCCAAGGGAAGGCCTGAGGGGGCCATTTTTTTGCCTCTGATGGCAAAACTTTATCAGCTAAAAAAAAAACATTTCTTGCCTCTGGGGGTGTACTTGTCTCAACGGACATTTGCATGGGGGCGGGGAACAGCCTAGAGTCCCAAAGGCAGCTGGCTGCAATTTACTTACTATGAAACAAAACTTGTTATTAGCATAACCACAGCACAATCTAAAATTTCTAATAGAGAAGGAATTTGAGACTTTTACATATCAACAATGTCTTTTTGTTATACCCATTCAAGATGGAGACACACCCTAGGTGTGCGCAGGTCTTGTTTAGACTAACTTAGTTAAAATATATTGATTGTTAACTAATTTTTACTTCAGACTTTAAATGTAAGTTAATTTTTATCTTTATGAGAATTACGTTGAAAACCTTTTTCATTTAACTTTGCCTAGTAAGGATTTAGCCTTAAAGTTACTGTTTACCAAACTTTAAACACACACATAAACATGGTCATTAATACACAAGGAGAGAAACCTTTATTACGAAGACATGTCATTTTAAACACGAATTTAGATGTGTACTGTCTTAGTTGTTGGGGGGTCACCATCTGGAGGTGGCCTCTCACCAGCTCTACTTCAAGGAATTGCAGGTTGCGACCTGTGCACAAATCTCTGCGTACTCCAGCTTGTCTGCCTTCAGACCGGAGCTGGAGATCTCGGCCAGGGTGCCCAGTTTCAGCAGGGAGCCCAGGGGGTCCCGGAGGTCCGAGATCTGTATAGAATTCATAGCACATGGACGGGCGGGCCAGATGTGCAGAAGGCGCGGGCCGAGGTGCCCAGGGGTGGCGGCCATGATAGGCCGCCGCGGCCCTGCCCCATGGCCCTGTCATGTCTGCTGTCCTGCTCACAGTGGCCGAGTAGCGTGGAGGGATCATGCGTCCAGTGCCCTGCACCACGCGGTGGAGAGCCGGCTCCTGTGGGCTGGCCTCGGGCTCTTGCATGTTGGCATCAGGCTCCTGTGTGGTGGCATCGGGCTCCTGCGTGCTGGCGTCGGCCTCCTGCAGGCTGCGGGGCTGTGGGGCTGCAGGCGCGGTGCGCAGGGTTGTCTGGGCGCAGCCGGCTGGCTGGCTGATCCACCAGGTGGAAACAGCAGCTCCGCGCCTCGCCTCTCGCCTGCTGGCTCTTCTCGACTCCACTGGCTGTTCTGAGTGCGCCTGAGTGAGTGGAAACCACAGAGTGGTCCAGAGATAAAAGTTCCAGAAATAGCGAAACAGTCTCATGAAGAAAGGGCAGAGGCCTTTGGAGATCTCTTCACAAGCAGAAGAGAAGGCCATAGTACATAGGTAGCTAAATTGTCTTCACTTATCTGAGAGATGTGCAGGTCAGCCCCACATTGGGCACCATTTGTTGTTAAAATTCGGAGGCTCCAGCAGGCTAGGCTAGCTTCACGGGCGGGTAACAGAGACTTGAGGACACACGGCTGGGCAGGGAAGCTGTATTTCTTTATTCAAGAACAACAATTCATAAACTAAACCAAACTAATCACCAAACAGAACTCTGCTGCCTCCTTCTCCCGCGGCGGCACCAACCACCCTCGAACTCTGGAACTCTAGAACTCTCGAACCCTGGCGGGGTTCCTTGGGGCGGGGACAAGCAGGCCCGCGAAAACTAGCAGGACTGAACCAATTTTCTTGGCAGGGAGAGAGCATACAACACCAGACAATCAGGTGCTCAGTCACATTTACTTTTGGAATCTTTACTTATTTATTTCTGCCAGAGCACTGCTCAGCTCTGGTTTATATCTGTGCTGGTGTGGAAGCTCAGTGATTCAGGCACAAAACTCTGTGGTGCTACTACTGTTGGTATCATCTTCACCCCAAAATTTACATCCTTACAAAGCGAATAATCAGTGGCTTCATTCCATTTGCAAATAGATTCTTTTTTCTTTCTTCTTCTTCTTTTTATTTTCCTGAGCATCTGACAAGGATGCAGAAGGAACATTCTAGCAGGCCAGGTTTGAGCTGAGGCATCCCCACAAGCCATGTTCGGCCAGTCTGTGGGTCCTCTCCTGTGGGTGATCCTGTGACAGAGTAATCTGGATATAGGGAGTCAGTTTTGGGGTAACTGAGTGGGTGGAATGTGGGTTTTGATACTTTTCAAAATCATCTTCATTTATTTGACAGAGACAGTAGTCAAATTGAGAGTAAGGGGGAGTT
>NC_080176.1:77470207-77555607 GCF_950295315.1 Erinaceus europaeus
TTTATAATATGTAATTTGTGTACTGAAGAGAGACAGAGTAAAACCATGAGAGGAGAGGGAGATAGGAGGAGAGAAAGAGATGCAGCACTGCTTCACTGCTCATGATCCACCCCAGCCCTCGCAGGTGGGGAATGGGGGATTGAACCCAGGCTCATCCTTCATTTCAAAGAGGTGAAATAGCCATTAGTGAAATCTGTGATTCCTTCTGGGTTTAGTGGCAGGAATTCTCTGACAAAAACAAACTAAGGCTTGCCCTCATCAACGACCAAGCAACCCCTGAAGAAAGAGTGACTCAGACATCTCTGAGGACAAAGCATGGGGAGAGAGTCTGACTTCTCACTGTGTACTCAAGGCCAGCCTCTTCTCTCTTCCTTCAAGGCCAAGTTCTCCACTGGCTCACTTGATCACATTGTGTGCCGCACCACCTGGGACCTTGCTATAGTGCTGATGTTCTTTAAATGCTCTGGGCTGATGGTTTTGATCCTGTAAAGCATGCAGGAATTCCTTCCTATTCCAGGGGGAAAGCATCTGCTTTTATTCTTCATGTCTAACTCAGACTGGCTCAAAGTGGCAGGCTAGAGCAAGGTGTTAGTCCCGTGCCCCTTACACAGACTGAACCCTACTATTTGCATTTTATTTTAATTTTTATTTTATCAGGGCACTGCTCAACTCTAGCTTATGGTGGTGTTGGGGATTGAACCTGGGACCTTCAGTGCCTCAGGCCTGAAAATCTTTTTGTATAACCACTATGCTATCTCCCCAGCCCCTGAACCCTACTATTCCCCCAAACATGTCCCAGGCCTACTTTCTTTTTTTAAAGAAATTTTAAAAGAATTTATTTATTTATTCATGAAAGAGATAAGAGGAGAGAAAGAACCAGACATCACTCTGGTACATGTGCTGCTAGGGACCAAACTCAGGACCTCATGGTTGAGAATCCAATGCTTTATCCTCTGCGCCACCTCCCGGACCACACCTAGGATTACTTTATTTTATTTTATTTTATTTTATTTTATTTTATTTATTAATGAGAAGGATAGGAGAGAGAGAAAGAACCAGACATCACTCTGGTACATGTGCTGCCAGGGATTGAACTCAGCACCTGATGCCTGAGAGACCAATGTTTTATCCACTGCACCACCTCCTGGATCACCTAGGCCTACTTTCAATCACAAATTCTCCTCCTCATTTTTTTTCTTTTCCCCCCACCAGGGTTAATGCTGTGGATTGGTTTTGGCACTATGAATCTACCATTCCTGGAAGCTTTTCTTTTCTCTCCTTTCCTTTCCTTTCCTTTCCTTTCCTTTCCTTTCCTTTCCTTTCCTTTCCTTTCCTTTCCTTTCCTTTCCTTCCCTTCCCTTCCCTTCCCTTCCCTTCCCTTCCCTTTCCTTCCCTTTCTTTTCTTTTACCAAAGCACTGCTCAGTTTTGTCCTGTGGTGGTATGGGGGATTGAATCTGGAACTTTGAGGCCTCTGGCATGAGAGACTCTTTGCATAACAACTATGCTATATCCCTGACCCCCACTTTTTCTTTCTTTCTTTCTTTCTTTCTTTCTTTCTTTCTTTCTTTCTTTCCTTCCTTCCTTCCTTCCTTCCTTCCTTCCTTCCTTCCTTCCTTTTTATTAGATAGGACAGAGAGAAATTGAGAGGAGTGGAAGAGATAGAAAGGGAAAGAGGAAGAGAGACACCTGCAGCTCTGCTTCACCACTCATGAAACTTCCTCCCTGAATGTGGTGAGCAGGGGCTCAAACCAGGGTCCTCACGCACCCAAGGCACGTGCTTGATCAAGTGCACCACCACTTGCTCCCTGTTCACAATTTCACAAATTCTTCCCACCTTGGTCAACCTACCTGTCCCCAACGGCTCCGTTCAAATGATATACATTCATAAGACAAGCCCTGCCAGAAGAAAAAGATGCTGCCTGGGGGGCAGGAAGATAGCATAGTGGTTTGTGCATCGGACTTTGATGTCTGAGGCCCCAGAGGTTCAAGGTTCCATCCCTGACCATCATAAGCCAGACTTAAGTAATGATTTCTATATCTCTCTCATGAAAATAAAATAATATAAAAATTAAAGAAAAAGAGCCTGACTCTAATCACCTAAAGGAACACGAACCTCTTTGGGATAGAAATTATGAAGGGTTTGAAGGGACATAGCTCAGTGAAAGAGGTTGTGAAACAACACTAACAGCCGTGAGAGAGAGAATGATGATGAATGAATGAGTAGAAAGCACAAGGAAACAGTGGAAATACTTGAATTACGTGATTTTTTTTTTCTCTGCTGAAAGCAAGCTCTTCAATCTGCGGTGTTCCAGATCAGTTTTCTTGTCCTCAGCTCCTGAAATCCACTTTTCAGATGGAGTTTTAGCGGGCTGCTGCACAGGCTGCTGGCACTGGACAGTTGTGTAGAAGCAAATGTGGGATGATGTTTTTAGACACACCACAGACAAAAGCTCAGGCAATTCAAGACCGTCTTGTGATAGGATAAGCTAATTTCATTCAAATAGCAAGACTGTGGGTGGTCGGATCTGATCAAAGGATAAAGCTTAGAAAATTGAAAAGAATAAAATAGGAGGTTCTCGCTAAGTAGACGGTCTTTTCTGTTTATCACTTGTCCGATCGAGTGATAAGAACGGGTGAGTCAAACTTTGAGACTGTTTGTCTCCTGTCCTGCTGCTTGCCAGTAGCTGCTTATGATTTAGAAACCAAGTAAGCAGATGTGAGACTTGATATTCAACCATGGGGACAGACAAGTCAGCCTGTGCCCTCACTCAGATGGAAGGTCATTCTGCTTGTGGTCAGCTGTCGAGGACCCAGGGCCCCCATCCCCCTAAAAAAAAAATCAGTATTTTCATTGACTCCTGAAAATAGACACAAGAATCTCTTTTAAAAAATATTTATTTATTTATTCCCTTTTGTTGCTCTTGTTGTTTTTATTGTTGTAGTTAATGATGTCATCGTTGTTGGATAGGACAGAGAGAAATGGAGAGAGGAGGGGAAGACAGAGAGGAGGAGAGAAAGATAGACACCTGCAGACCTGCTTCACCGCCTGTGAAGTGACTCCCCTGCAGGTGGGGAGCCGGGGGCTCGAACCCGGATCCTTACTCGGCTACTTGTGCTTTGTGCCACCTGCGCTTAACCCGCTGCACTACCGCCCAACTCTCAAGAATCTCTTTTTAAAAAAGTATATTTTATTTATTTATTATTGGATAGAGACAGATAGGAATTGAGAGGGGAGAGGAAGATAGAGAGGGAAAGAGACAGAGAGATACCTGCAGCCCTGCTTCACTACTTGTGAAGCTATCCCCCTGCAGGTAGGGACCAGGGGCTGTGATGTTCAAGAATCTTTAACAAAAACATTTTAGGGCCTAGAAAATTTTCTAAATTTGCTTATTTCTTTCCCTTTCCTCTCTCTGCCTCCTACCTCTCTCTCTCTCTCTCTGCCTCCAGGGTTATCCCTGGGGCTGGATGTGGCACTAAGAACACTGCTCCTGGAGGCCAGTTTTTCCATTGGATAGGACAGAGAGAAATTGAGGGGAGGGGTAGAGAGGGAGCAAGAAAGACACTTGCAGACCTGCTTCAATACTTAATGAAGCTTGTGTATGTGTTCCTCAGGCGGGGAGCCCAGGACTCGAACCGAGATCCTTGCACTTTGAGTACTATGTGCCTATGTGCGCTTAATACTCACCACATTGAAGGAAGCATTGGTGCTGTGTTCTCTTTCACTGCCTGTCTCTATCTAAACAAACAGACAAAACCTAAAAAGTAGGATCATATCATTTTTCTCACATGCTATTTTCATCCTTTTGTTTTTACTTATACATTTATTTTAGGTGGATCTGGGACCTTCAAGATGTGTATGATTTCACTGCTCCTGGCCTTTCCCACCAAACAGACACAGAGAGGGAGAGAGAGGGAGAGGGAGTGACACCACAGTGTTGAAGCCTCCCTGGTCCCCTCCACTCTCAGGCCTAGGCAGGGTACATGGCAGTGTGTCTACCCAACCCAGTCAGCCATCTCTCCAGCTTCTGCTTTCATCTTAAAAAAAAAATGTTTATTTACTATTTATTTTGGATAATGACAGCAAGACATTGAGAGGGGAGAGGAAGAGAGAGAGGGAGAAGGAGAGGGAGAGGGAGAGAGAGGGAGAGGGAGAGGGAGAGGGAGAGAGAGAGAGAGAGAGAGAGAGAGAGACCTGTAGTACTGCTTCACTGCAAGTGCCAGCAGCCTGTGCAGCAGCCCGCTAAAACTCCATCTGAAAAGTGGATTTCAGGAGCTGAGGACAAGAAAACTGATCTGGAACACCACAGATTGAAGAGCTTAGGGTTTCAGCAGAGAAAAAAAATAAATCACATAGTTCAAGTATTTCCACTGTTTCCTTGTGCTTTCTACTTGTTCCTTCATCATCATTGTCTCTATGTATCTCTCTCATGAAAATAAAATAAAATAAAATAATTTTTTTCATGATGTTTTTTTTAATATTTATTTTATTTATTTATTCCCTTTTGTCGCCCTTTGTTGTTTTATTGTTGTAGTTATTATTGTTGTTGTCGTTGTTGGATAGGACAGAGACAAATGGAGAGAGGAGGGGAAGACAGAGAGGGGGAGAGAAAGATAGACACCTGCAGACCTGCTTCACCGCCTGTGAAGCGACTCCCCTGCAGGTGGGGAGCCGGGGTTAGAACCGGGATCCTTATGCCGGTCCTTGTGCTTTGCGCCACCTGCGCTTAACCCACTGCACTACAGCCCGACTCCCAATATAAAAATTTTTAAAAGAAAAAGAGCCTGACCCCAATCACTTAAAGGAAAATGAGCCTCTTTAAGATAGAACTTATGGTTTGAAGGGACATAGTTCAAGTCCCTTTTGCTATTGGTCATCCCAGGATGCTCATTTGCATAGGAGCTTATTTTAGTCTACCCCATAACAGCATGTGGATACCCTGTTCAGGAAGCCTTTCCCGCAGGGCCTCTGTCAGCCCCTTACAGGACCTCTAAGCCAGCCCACTGGATGCTGATTGAGAGTAAAATGACCAAAACACCAGGCTTATATGCCTGTTGCTTTGTGGGTTTTCCCCTATAAGTTAAAAAAGAAAGAGAACCCAGAATCCTGGAGATAAGAAAAGTCTTTTACTTATTTATTTTTAATTCTTTTGACAAGAGCATTGTTCAACTCTGGCTTAGGAACTTCAGGCATGAAAGTCGGTGGTATAAACCACTATGCTATTTCTTCAGCATGAGAAAATTAATCTTTTAGGAAACAGACCCCTTGTAATGTAATAATTGCAATGGGGTGGGGAGGGGAGAGCAAGCTGAGGAGATAGCAGAATGGTTATGCAAAAAAGACTTTCATGCCTGAGGCTCTGAGGTCCCAGGTTCAGTCCCCAGCCCCACAATAAGCCAGAACTGAGTAGTGCTCTGGTCTCCCTTCTCCCTTCCTCCATAATAAATAAATAAATAAATAAATAAACAAATAAATAAATAAATACAGGCAGCCACTAGAAGACTCAGATCAGGGAGCCTTCTCCCAGAGACTTCAGAATGAAGGATGCCCTGTCGACATCTCGGTTTCTAGCCCTTTTTAGACTTCTGACCTTGACAGTAACAAGCAACTAGTATCACTTCTTTCCCTTGCTGGGTGGGTGAACGTAGACTTTCAAAAACCGCAGTTTAATAAGATAGGGTTAATGCAGCTGTCCTAGACACAGAGGTCGGATCAGGCCACTTCCTTGCAAGGGAGTCAGAAAAGTATTTGACTTTTCCAAGAAACTCACCGATGAGTTCCCTTTGTGAGACAGCACAGTCTGTTTCTCGGTCACCACACGCATCTTTTGAAGTCTTTATGCACAAGTGAATCCTTGACTGAATAAATAGTTGAGTGAGTACATCAATGAAAGGTTGAGCCTGAATCTTTAATTTCCTAAAAGGCTGGAATCTTTTGTCCAGAGAATTTGTCTGTGTCTCTCCTGTGTTCAGTTTATTTTCTTTGCCTTTCTTTTCTTTCTCTTCATTTTTCATTTCTTTTATTTTTTTCCCTGCCATGGTTATTACTGGGGCTCAGTGCCTGCACAGTTCACCATCCTTGGTGGCCATATTTCTTTTTCTTTTTCTTTCTTTTTGACAGAGGTGAGAGACATCGAGAAATAGAGGGGGACAGAGACACAGAGAAAGAGAGACACCTGTAGCACTACTCCACTGCTCATGAAGATCTCCTGTACGTGTAGGGACTGGGGTCTTGGACATGTGAACGTGTCATCTACTGGGTAAGCCACCACCCAGCCCCCTATGTCCAATTCGTTTCACCTTTTTGTCCCAACATTGGCTTCTCAACAGACAGAGGGACAGACTTGATCATGGTTTGTCTTCCCTCATGAAATGCTAGAGAACAAAAGATCCCCAAAATGTCAAGGTGGAAAGTGATTTCCTAATTCATGTTCCAGCCGTCTCCTTGCATCTTCTCCACTGTAATGGTCACGGGCTTCACAGCTGCTTCTGCCATAATCTTGTCATTACCACATCAGTCATGCTTCTGAATATTAATTGGAATTTCCAGAGCAAACTAGCACCTTCCTGCACAAGATGATGGGTAACAGCTATTAGTTAGCCAGGCTAGCATGTGGCTAATGTCAGAGGCGTGCCGGGAATACTCTCTGGCCATCTTTCAGGGAGATGCTAGGTATCTGAGTAAAACTTCTAAAGAGTTCCATCTTAAAGAAACAAAAAACAGGGGGCAGAGTGGTAGCACAGCGGGTTAAACACACATGGAGCAAAGTGCCAAACACCGGTGCAAGGATCCTGGTTCGAGCTCCCAGCTCCCCACCTGCAGGCGGAGGTCACTTCACAGATGATGAAGCAAATGTGCAGGTGTCTATCTTTCTCTCCCCCCCTCTGTCTTCCCCATCTCTCTCCATTTCTCTCTGTCCTATACAACTACAATGACATCAGTAACAAAAATGATAATAACCACAATGACGATAAAAACAACAAGGGCAACAAAAGGGGGGGAAAAGCCTCCAGGAGCAGTGGATTTGTGGTGCAGGCACCAAGCCCCAGCAATATCCCTGGAGGCAAAAATAAAAATAAAAATAAAATAAAAAGAAACAAAGACCAAACCAATAAACTCACTAACAAAAAACCTTCCAGAAATACCAGTCGGTGGGGCTCCCCTGTGAGTTGTCAGGATAGTAACAATGTCCTTGTTTGATGAACTGAAATGTATCTTAAAGGGGGGGGGTGCTGGATAGACAGCACTAATGGTGATGCAGAAAGACTGATGCCAGAGGCACCAAAAGTCCCAGGTTCAATCCCCAGTAACAGAATAAACCAGAGCTGAGCAGTGCACTGGTCTTTGTCTCCTCTCTCTCTCTCTCTCTCTCCAACACTCCTCTGTCTTGCTTTTTATATCTGACAAAATAAAGTCAGTCCAGAGCACTGAAGCCCTAGACATGACCAAAACACTTGAAACTCAAGAAGATAATTTCTTTCAAATTTCTAAAAGCAAAAATGAGTAGTCACTGATGAAAAATCATTTAGTCACCATTTTCTAGTATTTTACTGCCCATACTACTCATACAGTTTTGTTATATGATTTTAAAAAATCAAGCCTTTTTTCTCCAGGGTTATTACTGGAGCTCAGTGCCTGTACAGAATCTACCACTACTGGTGCCTTTTTTTTTTTCTTTTATGAAAAAGGACGGATAGAAATTGAGAGAAGGTAGTTAGAGAGGGAGAGAGAAAGATAGACACCCGCAGTCCTGCTTCACCACTCATGAAGCTTACCCCCTACAGCTGCAGGTGGAGACCAAGGGAATGAGCAGGGTAACATGTGTGCTCAACCAGGTGTGCTACTGCCTAGCATGCAAACCAAACATTTTCTTACAGCTGTGAATTAGTTTAGACAGTACAAGGTAGTTACTGTGTTTTCAGCTGTTAAATCCACAATGCTTCAGTACTTAGAGGGTTCATTTAAAAAATTCTTTTTCATGTAATGTGTTGATTAAAATATACTACCAGAATTCTACTGCACAGCTGGTGGAAATGCAAACTGGTACAGCCCCTTTAGACTGTATGTACAGTCCTTAAACAGAAATGGAATTAAATAAATAAAAATAAAAATAAAGTACAGGTACAAAAAAAAAAAAGACTTTGAGTCCTTAAATAAGAAAGAGTCCTGGGGAGTAGGGCGGCAGCTACAGCGGGTTAAGCGCACACGGCACATGGCTTAAGGATCCTGGTTCAAGCCCGGTTGGAGGCCCCGGCTCCCCACCTGCAGGGGAGTCACTTCACAGGCAGTGAAGCAGGTCTGCAGGTGTCTGTCTTTCTCTCCCCCTCCCTGTCTTCCCCTCCTCTCTCCATTTCTCTAAATGACGACATCAATAGCAACAACAATAATAACTGCAACAACAATTTAAAAAACAACAAGGGCAACAAGAGGGAAAGTAAATAAAAAAAGAAAAAGAGTCCTTAAATAAAAATGGAATCACCTGTGATACAGCAACACCACTATTACGCATTTATTCAAAGGACATTGAAACACTAATTTGAAGGGTCAGATGCACCCCTATGCTCATGGCTGCATCATTCACAACAGCCAAAGAGTGGAATCGGCTTAAATGTCCACCAACAGCTAACTGCCTATAGAAGTTATGAGAGATACGTTCCATGGGATACTACTTTGAATAAAAGAAAAAGATGATATTGTGTCCTTTGGGACAAAATAGACAAAACTAGTGATGATTAATCTTTCTTTTCTTTTTTTCCCCTTGTTTTTATCATAGTGTGGTTATTATTATTGCTGTTATTGTTGCTGGATAGGACAGAGAGGAATGGAGAAAGGAGGGGAAGACAAAGAGGGGGAGAGAAAGTTAGACACCTGGAAGTCAGGCGGTAGCTCAGTGGGTTAAGCGCATGTGGCCCAAAGCTCAAGGACCAGCAGAAGGATCCCCGTTCGAGCTCCCGGCTCCCCACCTGCAGGGGAGTTGCTTCACAAGCAGTGAAGCAGGTCTGCAGGTGTCTGTCTTTGTCTCCCCCTCTCTGTCTTCCCCATCTCTCTCCATTTCTTTCTATCTATCCAACAACAACAATAACTACAACAATAAAAACAACAAGGACAACAAAAGGGAATAAATAAGTAAATATTAAAAAAAGAAAAAATATTAAAAAAAAAAAGAAAAGAAAGATAGACACCTGCAGACCTGCTTCACCGCCTGTGAAGCGACTCCCCTGCAGGTGGGGAGCCGGGGGGCTTGAACCGGGATCCTTACATCAGTCCTCGAGTTTAGCGCCATGTGTGCTTAGCCTGACCCTCAGAGGTGATTATTCTTAGCAAAAGAAGTAAGGAGATGAAAAACAACTACTGGATGGTTTCAGTCATATGTGGAATCTAGAGAACTGATAACACATGAACTTGGAAAAAAAAAAAACACAGAAGCAAGCAAACTATAAGACTTGTGAGAACTGTGGTGGTTATCTTTGGGGGGAAGGAGGACACAGAACTTTGGTGGTGGGCGTGGTGCGGAAGTATAAATTTTGATCTTTTGATAAAAATATATATGTATTTATTTATTAGATAGAGACAGCCATAAATTCAGAGGGAAGGGGGAAATAGTGAGGGAGAGTGACAGAGAGACACCTGCAGCACTGCTTCACCACTTGCAAAGCTTTCGTCCTGAAGCTGGGGACCAGGGGCCTGACCTGGGTCCCTGTGCATTGTAACATGTGCGCTCAACCAGCTGTGCCACCATCCGGCCCCCAAATTGTAATCTTAAAACATTATAACCTGCTATTCATCACAAATAAAAAAATGATAAAAAAAATAAAGCCACCAGAAAGGTCAAATAGAAGTAAACTGAGGAGTGGAGCCCAAGGAGAACTTGAACTTGGTAAGAGTCCTGGTTTTGCTCTGATAGAACCTGTCCCAGGTTCAGGTCCAGGTCCAGGTGTAGAGACATTATATCGTGTGTAGGTTAAGAAGGTTACCATTAATATGGAAGGAATTCTACAACCCAGAAGCAGTGAGGCAGTATTATTCATGACTCAGTGGGATTCTCTGCTCAGGCAACCCAGCAAAGTCATTACATTATTATTATTATTATTATTATTATTATTATTATTATTATTATATATTTTTCTGTCTACCCTCTTATCTGGTTTGGGAACTGGGAGTTAGACCAGCTGTTCTTTGTGTGTCTTTGATGGCTGATGAAGGTCACGTCTCAGGTCACTGTGCTCCTGATTCTTTAGTCAGGAGTTTGGGCTACAGCCACTTTGCAGAGGTAGACCAGCTGAGCTCTGACTTCTGACTCACACAGAGGTCACCCAAGGAGGAAGGTAGCTTCAGGCTGGCTCTCTCTCTCTCTCTCTCTCTCCCTCAGGGTTGTTGCTGGGTTTCTGTACCTGAACAACTCCATTTCCAATAGCCATTTCTTTTCTTTTCTTTTCTTTTCTTTTCTTTTCTTTTCTTTTCTTTTCTTTTCTTTCTTCCTTCCCTTCTTTCTTTTTTGCCTCCAGGGTTATTGTTGGGGATCAATACATTGTTGGGCATTATGAAGCCACAGCTCCTGGTGTCCATTTTTCTCTCCTATTTTTTTAATAGTACAGGGAGAAATTTAAAGAGGAAGAGGGAGAGAAAAAGAGAGAGGTAGAATGGTAGATACCTGCAGACCTGTCGACGCCCATGTTCAGCGGGGAAGCAATTACAGAAGCCAGACCTTCCACCTTCTGCAACCCTCAACGACCCTGGGTCCATGCTCCCAGAGGGATAGAGAATGGGAAAGCTGTCAGGGGAGGGGGTGGGATATGGAGATTGGGTGGTGGTAATTGTGTGGAGTTGTACCCCTCTTATCTTATGGTTTTTGTCAGTGTTTCCTTTTTATAAATAAAAATAAAATAAAAGTAAAAAAATAGGACCCATTCCTCTTCAGTATATAGAAAACATCTTCATTTTTTTTTTCCCCTGGCTACCTAGTGCTGTGTCTAGTGGAAGGATCTGCTTTGGTTTACCCTGTCATTTCCCTAGCACTGCACATTTGGGCAGTTTTGTCCTCTGCTCTCCTCATGTTCTCATGAACATTCTCATGTGTCATCTGCATGAGTTAGTGTTGAGAGATTGTCTTTGGGACAGATCCCTCTGTGTGGGACCGCTGAGTTATAGTGTATTGTTTCACCATTTCCACATTCTTCTCTGTGAGGACTGTGCCACTAAGCATGAGTCCCAGCAGTAAGTGCCGTAAGTAAGTACCAGCAGTAAGTCACCTTTGGGAGTTTTTGCCACTTAAGGAAGAGAGCGATGAAATGGTATCTCTGTGAAGCTTAATGTTCATTTCTCTTCCTATGAATTATGTACGAAGAATTTAGTTCCAAAGAAATAGGACTCTTTTGAACAATAACACCTTTGTGGCTATCAGAGGAGAAAAAGATAAATCTTTCTTTGGTGACATTATCCATTGAGTGAGGATATTTTTCTAGAGGACAGGCCTGGATTGTCCAGAGCAGCTCAGCCATGAGGCATTTATGCCAATGGAACAACTGAAATTCATGGGAGAAAGGGTCTCAGGGAGTGGCCTTAAGTGGACTGTTCCACCCTGATAATTGAGATGTTTACATCCATCAGATATCCATGGACAGATTTTTTAAAAAAATACTAGTGATTTAATGATGATTAATATAATTGTAAGATAACAGGGATATAATTCCTTGCAGTTTCCACCATCAGAGTTTGTGTCCCATTCCCTCCATTGGAAGTTCCCCTATTATTTGTCCCTCTGGGAGTATGGATCAAAATTGTTTTGGGGGTACTGAGGGTGGGAGTTCTGGCTTCTGTAATTGCTTCTCTGCTGGACATGGATGTTGGCAGGTTGATTCATACCCCTAGGTTATTTCTATCTTTCCGTAGTGGAGTAGGGCTCTGGAAAGGTGAGCCTCCAGGACACATTGGTGAGGTCATCTGCCCAGGGAAGTCAGGATGGTGGCATGGTAGCATCTGCACCTTGTTGGCTGAAAGGCAGTAAGATATAAAGCAGAGCAAGTTGTTTGATAAATAAGAACCCAAAGGTAAAACTAGAGCAGATGAAATTAGGGGTCTTTGCGTAGGAAGAAGCTAGGAAGTCTATTTTAGGTATGTTCTAAGCGGCCCATGACTTTAGTAAATTTTGCCTGAGTCTGATAACTAGCATTCAGGCAGACTAATGTATTGCCATGGACATTTCTTAAGATGACTGAGCCTGACTCTGGATCAAGAGATCCTGAGCACAACTAAGAAAACCAGTGGTTGACATTGAAGGATTACCTAGGAAAAGACCATGATAAATTCAGTCAAAGTTTGAGATTAGATTCTTTTCTTTCTTTCTTTTAAATATTTATTTATTTATTTATGAGAGGGGATAGAGACAGAGAGAGAACCAGAACATCATATGTAATGCCAGGGGTTGAATGCAGGAATTAATGCTTGAAAACTCCATTGCTTTCCCTACTGTTCTACCTTCCAGACTGCTCTTTCCTTTTTTAAATTTATTTTACCAGAGCACTTCTCAGCTCTGGCTTATGGGGATTGAACCTGGGATGTTGGAGCCTCAGGCATGAAGATCTCCTTGTATAACCAATATGGTATCTTCCTTGTCCAAGATTGATTTTTTTTTTTAGAGTTGTTCATTTCTTTCTTTTTCTTTATTCTTTCCTTCCTTCCTTTTTTTTTTTTTTTTGGATTATACAGGACAGAGAGAAATAGAGAGGGGGACAGACAGAGAGACACCTGCAGACCTGCTCCACTATTCATGAAGTGCCCCCTGTAGATGCGGACTGGGGGCTTGAACCTGAGTCCTTCTGCACTATAATGTGTGTGCTCAGCCAGATGTGCCACCATCTACCCCCCCATCTTATTTACATGGTCGCACAATTGTCTTTCCCCAGCATCATTTGTCTGAGCTCCCTAGACTGTCCCAGTTACCTCACCGAGTAGCACTCTCTTACTCCCAGAGAAGAGAACCTCTTGACTTCATGGGGAGTTCTTGTTCTTTATTCTCATGGCTTAAGACTGAGGAACTGACTGCCCTAGGGGCACATGCCATTTGACCCACATCCCAGCATCTTTTTCTTAAACCGTAACTGTAGATTTGTCACTGGGGTTTGTCAGGTCCCTCTTGTTCCTCTGCTTCTGTAGGCCTCACCCCAGCAAGAACTGTGGCCCTGCCCAGCCCAGCCCAGCCCAGCCCACAAGCGCTGGTGATGTTAATGGTGTGGGTCCCCGCCCCTCTGGGTAACAGTCTCTGAGTTTAATTTCATACTTTCTGTTGGAGAGACCACTGTCTGTGGTACAGACACAAAAACATGGCTGAAGAGCGTTGTATCACTTCCACCAGATCCTCACACTCCAGCCTCCTCAGGCCCGTGCCACCTCTTGTTCCCTCTCTCCTAGGCATTAATGGATCAGCAAAGGCCTCTGGGTTGGCCACACATTTCCCACAGAGTCTTTTAGGAAGTCTGTGGAGCTTCCCGATATGGGTCATAAAGGTCTAGGCCTACTGGCAGGCTGCTCACTGAGAAGTCACCCAGGAACACTGTCCATGAGGGTTGTCTTAGAAACAGTTTTGTGCTGGGCAGGGAGATGGCATAATGGTTCTGCCAAAGTCTTTCAAGCCTGAGGCTCTGAGATCCCAGGTTCAATTCTCACTGAAAGCCAGAGCTGAGCAATGCTCTGGTTTCAATCTCTCTCATTAATATATATATATGTAATTAGAAAATAGTTCTGTGCAGTGAGGATACCCTCTTGATTCCTTGTCTAGTAGATTTTAGAGACTGGATGACTGTTTTCCTCTTTATTTTCCACTCATACTTTGCTTCAGTTTTATTTTTTAAATTATCTTTATTTATTTATTGGATATAAACAGGCTGAAATTAAGAGGGAAGGGAGAAATGGAAAGGGTGAGAGACCGAGAGATGCCTGTAGCCCTACTTCACCGCTCGCAAAGCTTTCCCCCTGCAGGTGGGGCTGGGGGCGCAAACTCAGGTCCTTGTGCACTGTAACCTGTGCATTCAACCAGGTGCTCCTCCACCCAGGCCTTTCCTCAGCTTTTTTCCTCCTACTTGAGCAACACAGCAAGCACAGTTGTAGCTCCTTCTTGACCTCCTCCAGTTCCTTTCCCCTTCCTTCTTCTTTTCTCTCCCCCACCTCACCTTCCCCCCTCGTTATTACTCAGGCTTTACCACTCCATTTTTTCAGATAGAGAGTGACAAAGACAAAGAGGCTGAGAGAGAGAGAGAGAGAGAGTGAAAGAGACCACAATATTCAAACTTCCTTCACTAGAGAAAAAGGTCAGGCTCTAACCCGGCCGCTCCCATGGCAAAGCAGCTGACTCTGCAGCGAGTTATTTTGCCAGTCCATTCCCTTCCACTTCTAAACAAGGCTAGAAATATTTTTGAAACCATCCACAGAAACGTAGTGCTGGTAAGGGTAGAAAACAGTCGAGAGGGGATTCAAAATAGTAACAGGGTCTGGGAAGTGGCTCAGTTGGTAAAACACGAGTCTTTCATATAGGAGGCCCTGGGTTCAAGCTTCAGCACACGTGGGAGTACCATAGACAGCAGTAAGGATGAGAATGGGTGGAGCTTCATGGATGGTGGAGTGTGCTCTTGTCTCTCTCTCTCTCTTTTAAATGTCTAGCTCTGTATAAAACTGGGCTGGGAAGCAATTCTGCGGGACCATGGGTGTGTGAAGCCCTGCATTTGTTCCCGGGGAATGCACTACAGAAATGACAAAACAAAGACTCTAAGAAAAGTGTCTTCCTGTGGAAGCTATTCCACAGGATCAGACCAAGACCTATAGTTGGCAGAGTTTTAGACTTTTTGGCGAAGAGAAAACAGGCCTGTCTCCACCTTGTGGTCAAAAGCAAAACGTGGGTGAGTTGAAATAAATTGGGGCCATTAGGTCTTGGCTTATGGTACTGAACCCTGGGGTGTTTTTGTAAATGAGTGGTTGGGGAAAAAAGAAATAGCTATAATGGTAAATAAACAAATAGAAAAAAAACTATCTGCTAAGGAATATATGAAAGTAGTTCCATCTGAGCTTTGGAATCATAAACCTGAGTCTAAATTCCAACCCCACCACTAATGAAATAAATATGTAATCCGGGATAAGATGCCTGATGGCTGTCTTCATCTGCACACGGGAACGACATAAGCTTATTTTAAGGATTAAGTAAAAGTGCATGGTGGCCGGCACATAGCAGGGAGTCTGTGGATGACGGGTCATTGTCACATCTGTTGGAAAGGAGGGAGGAAGCACTTCCTATAAGAACCGTGCTTATGTGTTCCATATGTACAGGTGTTATGAGCCCACACAATGTGGCTCCCAGAGCTGTAAGGACTCAGCACGCTAGATGCTTTAGCACAGTGGAATCTATGGACTAGGAAATAGAATCAATAAGGACGAGTCTTGGGTAAAGCAACTCAGGTGAAAGGTCATCCATCTATCAGGTGATTCTGTTTCGATAGAAATGTACAGATGGTTATACAGCTCCTACTGATTTCTTCTGTAGCCACAAGGAATAAAAGACAATGTCATTGATGACTATCGACTGGATGTGTTCCAAAGGAATAATGATCTCACTGTATGTGTGTGGTCTTCCTTCTCTTTCTTTTGGTCTTTCACTTATTAATTTTTAAAATTATCTTTTAAAAAATATTTATTTATTTATTTATTATTGGATAGAGACAGAGAGAAATGGAGAGGGAAGGGGGAGATAGGGAGGGAGAGAGACAGAGAGAGACACCTGCAGCTCTGCTTCACCACTTGTGAAGCTTTCCCCCTGCAGGTAGGGACCAGGGGCTTGAACCCAGGTCCTTGTGCACTGTAATGTGAGTGCTTAACCAGGTGTGCCATCACCTGGTCCCCAAAACTATCTTTATTAGTGACTTAATAATGGTTTACAAGATCACAGGATTATAGTTCCACACTGCACCCACAACCACAGCTCTGTGCCCTCTCCCCACCTCCACGTGGTATCCACCCCCAACAAAACCACCATAGTTTTCACAAAGTCTTAGCGATAGTTTGACTACTTTTTTTCTTATGAACTCATGTGTTTCACTTTTCATATGGTACATATGAGCAAAACCATCCCTTCGTTGTGTCAAAGAAATATAGATCATGTGGTAACAGATAGAAGCTATAGTGATAAGAGACCTTGAACACAAAAACACTGAAGGATAAAATGCCTTGATTTCACCTCTCCCTCCACCCCACATTTTTAAAAATGTAGAGTCAAGAGGTGGGAGGCAGCACCATCATTATGCAAAAGACTTTCATAGCTGAGACTCCAGGGTTTCAGGTTCAATCCTGGGTACCACCATAAACCAGAGCTGGAAAGTGCTCCAGTGAAAAGAAGAAAAGAAAAAGGAAGGAAGAAAGGAAGGGAGAAAAGAAAGAAAGACGAAAAGAGGGGATGAACCCATAGCTTCTTGCATATAGGATGCCACTAAGTTGTCTCATGAACTCTTTCTTTCTTTTCTTTTTTTGGTAAGAGAAGGGTACAAACTGGGGGAGATAGTATAATGGTTATGCAAAAAAAAATTATCAAATGTCCTGAGTTCATCTCTAGCACCACCAGACTCCAGAGTTTAGCAGTGCTCTGGGAAAATATGGGAGGGGGGAATTGAAAGGGGGGGGCAATAGAGAAACTCCCTGGTGCCCCAATGTCTCTGAAATTCCCTGGTGCCTTCCATGGTGTTCCTTTGAAGCACCAGGGCTCAAACCCAGGCCTTCACACATGGCAAAGCAAATGCTTTACTGGGTAAGCTGTCCCCCACCACCCATCCCAGGTCATTCTTATAATAGTCTAAAAAAAAAAAAACCCATCTTATTCAAAAGTAACTAACACAGGTGATTGGACTGTGGCACACCCTGTTGAGCAGACAGATTACCATGCACAAGGACCCAGGTTCAAGCCCCCCACTCCCCACCTGCAGGGGGAAAGTTTCATGAGCATTTGAAGCAGGTCTGCATGTGTCTGTCTGTCTTTCTCTCCCCCTCTGTATCTTCCCCTCCCATCTCAATTTCTCTCTGTCTTGTCAAATCAAATAGAAAGAAAAAAAGAAGAAAGATGGCCTCTGGGAATGATGGAATCCTATTGCTGGCACCCAGCCTCAACGATAACCCCCGTGGTAAAAACAAACAATCCCAACCCAAGACAAATGTAAATAATACAAAAATGGAATCTATTACATTCTCATGTCTTTCTTTTTTTTTAAAAAAAAAATTTATTTTGAGCTGGCAAAATAGCTGAGGGTGGGGCTGAGGGTTGGAGGTGTGGATTTTTCTGTCTATGCTGAGAAGCAGCTTCTGGAACTGAGATCCTAGGCCTCTGATCTGCTCTATTTTTGCAAGTAGGACATTCATTTCATTTGCCCAGGCCTGACCTTTTCCAGAAAGTTCCAGAACATCTGCCTTCCCCCATTGTCTCCTTCTGAGCCACCTTCTCAGCTGCAGGGGACTCCAGCCCAGGACAGCAGCCCCTTTCTGCCATCTGGTCAAGCATCAAGGCAGCTTCAGATGTGCACCTGTGAATTAGTGCTTAGACGTTGCAGACCCCATGCAACCCCACGCTGGGCTCCCCAGGTTAAGGCGACACCCAGTCACCCCTGAAACGAGCAAATGCCAGGTTTTAGCACCTGAATCAGAAGCAAACACTCGCTCCCATAGGCCCCATTTAGCAAAAGGGACTCCCAGGGCTGCTCCATGCGCTGACGTTTGAAAACACTCCCACTAGGTGGCGCTCCACAAAAGGGCGCGCCCAGGGGGACTGTGGAGAGCCTGCAGTGATAGGAACAAGCCTGGGCTCTCCAGCAGGCAGGCCACACCTGCCCCGTTCGCTTTACAGACCGAGCTGCTTCTCCTCCACGTTTGACTTAAATCTAAGATCCGAGAGGACCTCCCGCTGTTTCCCTCACGCCTCGTCTGAGTTCAAGGTCAAGGTGTTGACCTTGGAGAACCCGGAGTGGACACGGGACCACAGCGCATGGGCCCCTGAGAGCATTTGGAAGGAGGCTGGCTGCCTGGCGCTGGCTGGGTGGAGGCTGGGGCAGGCAGGCAGGCGAGCACTGTCACCGCTCTCCCGTGTCTGCCATCTGGCGCTGGCCAGACCCAGGGGCCACTTTGTGCCTCTTCGCCCCAAGCCTAGAGCTACTGCTGCTGAGGGGAGTGGCACAACGGTATTAAGTGCACATGCCTCCCAGCATCCCCCCCCCCCCCCCCCCATCAAAGGAAGGTAGATTTCTTTACTCTCCAAACCGGAGGAGGGGCAGAGGCGAAAGGCCGGACCTCTGCGTCTCTGGAGATTTTAACCCCTAGAAGCAGCCTCAGCCCCTGGTGTAGGGTGTGTGTGTGTCTCTGTTTTTTGAGGGGGAAGCCTTGAGCTCTCCCCTCCCACCCCCACCCCTAGAAAGTCTTAATAAAGTGGGGTGGAGGAGGGGGGCAGGGAAGGAGCTCTGAAGTGGCTGAGATGTGAAGCAATTCTGTTGGAGAGCTTTCAAAAGTGAAGACTATCAAGGGTTGTCCTTCTCAAAGCTTGCAAACCCTTGAACATTGTGGTTGATTTTGAAGGCTGGCTGGTTTTTGTTTGTTTGTTTGTTTTTAAACCAAATTCCAGAGGATGAGATGCAGAGACTAATCCCTGAGAGTAGGAAAAAAAGTCATTTTATATGGTGAAGAGGGAGCCTTGGAAGCTACAACTAATATGCTTAGTCTTTTATTTTCCCCCACTCCAGGATGGGGTAGGAATTCAAGTTTACAAATAAGTTTAGAGGAGGTTACACTGAGAGAGAGAGAGAGAGATTGAGAGAGAGAGAGAGGCACTTCGCTGGTCCTTAGTTGGTTACCTGGTCTTTAAGGAATATAAGCGATGCCGACATAACCAGGGACAGCCCAGGACAAGGGCTTCCAGCCTGGCAAGACGCCTCTCCCCTCGGGTGAGGTCACAGAAGAGGTCTGACACTGAGCCTGTGCCCATCCTAACCTCTGAGGTGTCCTAGCCCAGCCCTGGCCTGCGTTGTACAACTTCTCCGGGAGGCTGGTGGGAGCAGGGATGAAGGTCAGTATATCTTCCTCACTAACAGGGTGGAGATTTGGAGTAGTTGCGTCCTTGCGATGGGAATTCCTGAAACATAGCAACACATTCCCATAAATAAGCATTAGCAAAGAAAAACACACAACTCTGGGCATTTCACAGCTTTTGAAGGCCTTGTTTTCTCATGCCTCTTTGCCAACTGGCCAAGTTGCCAAAAGGCTCTTGAAGATTTGGCCTGATTCCACCTCTCAGAGTCTGATCCTTGGCTCAGAGAAGGCTTGCTCTGAACTCAAACTAGCCAGTTGTGTCCTTGTGCTTGTGCTTGGTCAAATGTCCTGAGTGGATTTTCATGTGAAACACAGGGAACAAGGGTAGTCAGCCTCTCTTAGGATGAGGATGTAGATTTGGTTATAACTATTGGACAAACGCTAGAAGAATTGGGCTGAGCTGAGTTTGAACTGATTTGAGTTGCACTCAGCTGAGTTGAATTGAGTTGAATTGATCTGAGCTGAGCTAAGTTGATTTGACCTGAGCTGAGTTGAATTGATTTGAGCTGAGCTGAGCTAAGCTAAATTGATTTGAGTTGAACTCAGCTGAGTTGAATTGATCTGAGTTGAGTTCTGTTGAGTTGAATTGATTTCGGTTGAGCTGAGCCAAGCTGAGTTGATTTGACCTGAGTTAAACTGAATCGATTTGGGTTGAGCTCTGTTGAGTTGAGTTGAATTAAGCTGAGCTGAGCTAAGTTGAACTGAGCTATGTTGCCCTGTGTTGCATTCAGTGTGGCAGAGATGAGGACAATGACTATGACCTCTATTTGCTAGTGTCTCTGTCCCCTCTTCCATAGCAGGGATATCAATGGACTTCAGCTTGGTTCTTATTGAACAAGGACAAAGCCTCGCAATCTTCTTCAGTACAACTGTCTTGCTTAATACAGTACAGCTTAATGCATGTTCCTAGTGTGTGTGTCTGTGTGTGGGAAGGGAAGTTGTCAAAATCATCCGCCAACTGTTAATGTATTTTGGACAACTCATGGTAGGTCTTTCAAAAGAGACCATTGGAGTGCAACTTCCGGAGGCGGAGCTACGAGCAGCAGATCGCTTTCTCTCCTCTCCTCTCCTCTCCTCTCCTGGATCAACTAGGAATACCAAAGGAGACCACCCGGACCGAAACAAGACAGGACTAGAATGACCACAGAAACCCAGTAAATCACCCGTGAGTACAAACACGCGTGGCTGGAGACAGAGAGGAGAGAGGGGCCTAAGGAGAGATTAAGTGACTGCTAACAGTTTGACAGTTTGTCAGTGGAGACACCACCTCCAGTCTGCTCCACCAACAAGGGGACACCTGAAGGGAGGAAAGGACTCCCCAGAGACTCACCAAGTGCAACTCTGAGTCTCCATTGCTACTACCCTCAGAATCTGGAGCAGCAACAGGGAGGGACACCAGGGTACAGAGATCTAACTGGGAAACTCAGGAGAAGACCTATACCTCGGTGGCATAGCTGAGGGGCTGTGAAAGTCTCTTTGCATAACCACTGGATTATCTCTGCCACACCCTGCTTTATCTCTTGGTCAGGAGTCAGTGATTAAGCCAAGAAGCCTATTGATAGTTTAAAAGCCCTCAGGCTACCATAGCCTACAGGGGAAAAAAAAAAAAGGCTTTTACACCACTGAACTCCAACTCAGGGATTGAAAAAACTGTTAATTTATATAAAATGGTTAAAACAACAAGAAAAAATAATGGAGACTCGAACCAGGACAAGAGTCCAGCTAAAAGTCCTCCAGAGGGCGAAGCACAAAACAACGAGTTCAACATCCAAACATTAGCTAAGGAAATAATAACAGGGGTGAGTAAAGAATTTGAAAAAATTGTAACCAGAACTGCAGGAACAACAAATGAGAATATGGAAGAAAATTCTAATAATCTCATGGTTATTAGAGAGCTGAAAGCTGAAATTGCTGAGCTAAGAAGGCAACTAGCTGAACAAGCTAAAACAGTATCAGAGCAGGGCAACAAAATAGATGAACTCCAGAAAGCAGTAGAGGGCAGAGAGAATAGAATCAATGAGGCTGAAGACAGAATTAGCAAGATTGAGGATGAATCAGAGACAACTAAAAAAGAAGTAAGAGATCTCAAAAAGAGATTAAGAGATGCTGAAAACAACAACAGAGTCCTATGGGATGACTTCAAAAGAAACAATATACGCATTATTGGCTTACCAGAGGAAGAAAGAGAAGGGGAGGAAGAAAGCGTTCTCCAGGCCATAATAGCTGAAAATTTCTCTAGTCTAGACAACACCAAAGACATAAAGATTCAAGAAGCCCAGAGGGTCCCAAACAGAATTAACCCAGACCTAAAGACACCAAGACATGTCATACTTAGATTGGAAAGGAATAAGGATAAAGAAAGGATCCTCAAGGCTGCAAGAGAAAAACAAAGAGTCACCTACAAAGGAAAACCCATAAGATTAGCAGCAGACTTCTCCATACAAACACTACAGGCCGGAAGAGAATGGCAAGATATCTATCGAGTGCTCAATGAGAAAGGCTTTCAGCCAAGAATACTATATCCTGCTAGATTGTCATTCAGACTAGATGGAAGCATCAAAACCTTCTCAGACAAGCAACAGTTGAAGGAAGCAACCATCACCAAGCCTGCCTTGAAAGAAGTTCTGAAAGGTTTCCTATAAACAACCAGACCACCACAAATAGAACATATATCAAAACACTCTAAAACTCTACAAGAATGGCGTTAAAATATCTTCAATCTTTGATATCAATAAATGTGAATGGCCTGAATTCACCTATTAAAAGACACAGAGTAGGAAGATGGATCAGAAAACACAACCCAACAATATGTTGTCTACAGGAAACTCACCTAACGCAACAAGACAAACACAGACTTAAAGTGAAAGGATGGAAAACTATCATTCAAGCCAATGGCCCACAAAAAAGGGCAAGAACAGCTATTCTCATATCTGACATGATAGACTTTAAAATACATAAGATTAAAAAAGATAGGAATGGACACTACTTAATGCTCAGAGGATCAGTCAATCAAGAGGACTTAACAATTATTAATATCTATGCACCCAATGAGAAGCCATCTAAATACATCAAACTTCTACTGAAAGAGCTACAGCAATATATTAACAGTAACACAATCATAGTAGGGGACTTCAACACCCCACTCTCTCAACTTGACAGATCATCCAGGAAGAAAATCAGTAAAGACATAAGGGAGCTAAATGAAGAGATAGATAAACTAGAACTATTGGACATTTTCAGAGTCATTCATCCCAAGAAACTGGAATACACATTTTACTCAAATCCACATGGATCATTCTCAAGGATAGACCATATGTTAGGCCACAAAGACAGCATCAGCCTATTCAAGAGCACTGAAATCATCCCAAGCATCTTCTCAGACCACAGTGGAATTAAACTAACACTTAACAATCAACAAAAGATTAGTAACAGTACCAAAATGTGGAAGCTCAACAGTACACTTCTTAACAACTTCTGGGTCAAAGAGGAAATCAAGGAAGAAATCAAAATGTTTCGAGAGTTCAATGAAAATGAAGACACAAGCTATCAAAATATTTGGGACACAGCTAAAGCAGTCCTAAGAGGGAAGTTCATAGCTATACAAGCACACATTAGGAAACAAGAAAAGGCACAAATAAACAGCCTGATTGCACATCTTAAAGACCTAGAAGAAGAACAACAAAGGAACCCTAAAGCAACCAGAAGGACAGAAATTACTAAAGTTAGGGCAGAAATAAATAACATTGAGAATAGGAAAACCATACAAAAGATCAATGAAAGTAAATGTTGGTTCTTCGAAAGAGTAAACAAAATCGACAAACCTTTAGCCAGACTCACAAAACAAAAAAGGGAGAAGACCCAAATAAATCGGATAGTAAATGAAAGAGGAGATATAACAACAGACACTGCAGAAATTCAACATATCATGCGAGGCTTCTATGAACAACTATATGCCACCAAGTTAGAGAACCTGGAAGAAATGAATGATTTCCTAGATACCTACCAACTTCCAAAACTAAGTAAAGAGGAAGTGGATAATATGAACAGGCCCATCACAGCTAATGAAATTGAAACAGTTATCAAAAATCTCCCCAAAAATAAAAGTCCTGGACCAGATGGTTTTACAAATGAATTCTACAAAACTTTCAAAGAAGAACTAATACCTCTACTTTTAAAAGTCTTCCAGAAGATTGAAGACACTGGAATACTCCCTGCCAGCTTCTATGAAGCCAACATCACCCTGATACCAAAAGCAGACAGGGACACAACCAAAAAAGAAAACTACAGACCAATATCTCTGATGAACATAGATGCGAAAATATTGAACAAAATTCTAGCCAACCGGATACAGCAGTATATCAAAAAGATTGTTCATCATGACCAAGTGGGGTTTATCCCAGGCATGCAAGGTTGGTTTAATATACGTAAATCAATCAATGTGATCCACCACATCAACAAAAGCAAGACCAAAAACCACATGGTCATATCAATAGATGCAGAGAAAGCCTTTGACAAAATACAACATCCCTTTATGATCAAAACACTACAAAAAATAGGAATAGATGGAAAATTCCTGAAGATAGTGGAGTCTATATATAGCAAACCTACAGCCAACATCATACTCAATGGTGAAAAACTGGAAGCATTTCCCCTCAGATCAGGTACTAGACAGGGATGCCCACTATCACCATTACTATTCAACATAGTGTTGGAAGTTCTTGCCATAGCAATCAGGCAGGAGCAAGGAATTAAAGGAATACAGATTGGAAGAGAAGAAGTCAAACTCTCCTTATTTGCAGATGACATGATAGTATACATGGAAAAACCTAAGAAATCTAGCAAGAAGCTTTTGGAAATCATCAGGCAATACAGTAATGTGTCAGGCTATAAAATTAACATTCAAAAGTCAGTGGCATTCCTCTATGCAAACACTAAGTTAGAAGAAATTGAAATCCAGAAATCAGTTCCTTTTTCTATAGCAACAAAAACAATAAAATATCTAGGAATAAACCTAACCAAAGAAGTGAAAGACTTGTATACTGAAAATTATGAGTCACTACTCAAAGAAATTGAAAAAGACACAAAGAAGTGGAAAGATATTCCATGCTCATGGGTTGGAAAAATTAACATCATCAAAATGAATATATTACCCAGAGCCATCTACAAATTTAATGCTATCCCCATCAAGATCCCAAGCACATTTTTTAGGAGAATAGAACAAATGCTACAAATGTTTATCTGGAACCAGAAAAGACCTAGAATTGCCAAAACAATCTTGAGAAAAAAGAACAGAACCAGAGGCATCACACTGCCAGATCTCAAACTGTATTATAGGACCATTGTCATCAAAACTGCTTGGTACTGGAACATGAACAGACACACTGACCAGTGGAATAGAATTGAGAGCCCAGAAATGAGGCCCCACACCTATGGACATCTAATCTTTGACAAAGGGGCCCAGACTATTACATGGGGAAAGCAGAGTCTCTTCAACAAATGGTGTTGGAAACAATGGGTTGAAACATGCAGAATTTACTAATTATTGGATGGAAATAGAGAGACATCGAGAAGGGAGGGGGAGATAGAGAGACGGAAACACCTGTAGCTCTACCACTCATGATACTTCCCCCCTCTGCAGGTGTGAACCAGGGGACTGAACCCAGGTTCTTGTGCATTGTGGTGTGTATGCTTAAGCAGGTGCACCACCACCTGGCCCCTTCCTCTCTGTGTCTGTCCTCCTCTGTTTCTAGAGTTTAAGAGCAAGAAAACTGAACCAAGGAGGTTGCTCAGCAGTGGTGTCATGTGTGCAAGAGGCCCTGAGTTCAGTTCCTAGAACTAACCCCCCACCCCCAAAAAAAGAAAGAAAAATAAAGAGATAGAGAAATATGGCAGAAACCCATAGAAAGCGCAGAGCAGGGACTGGATGGTGTACACCCAGTGGAGCGCACATGTTATGATGTGTACCCCCGGCCCCCATCTGTAGGGGAAGTTTCATGAGTGGTGAGTCAGAGCTGCAGGTGTCTCTGCCTCTCTTCCCTTCCCTCTCAATTTGTCTCTATTTCTATCCAATAAATAAAGAAATGAATTAGATATCAGAAAAGGAAAGAAATCATAGAACATTCCAGAAATGATCTTATTACCCACATCTTGGTTTTCTCAAAAGCCTTTCCAGCAGTTTTTAAATGTCTTCAGAACTGACAAATTATCACTATAGACCCACCACCAGGAAACATATCACAAATTCTTATTGCATTTCCTTCCCAAATCTTTCTTCTCCACAAGGCAGAGAAAGTGTCTGAGTGATGGCAGGTGGATTAATCTGAGCCCTGCCTTCTTGTTCAGTTCCTGGTGGAAGTGAGCCAGACGGCAAACACTGACCTTTGCAAACCTCCCTCTGGCCATGGCAAGCCACCACCTGTGCCCTTTCTCCTGACATTTCTTCTTTCAACACTGGTTCTCTTGTAGCTGGCCATTTCCCTGCCGTGTGTGTGTGTGTGTGTGTGTGTGTGTGTGCGCGCGCGTGCACACACGCTCATGCTGCAGAAATAACATCTCACGTCACAATTTCTTTGCACTGATGACTTTCAGGCCTTCAAGCACAAGGCCTTCATCTTAAAAGCACAAGGTGTCTTGTCCAAGCAGATTCTGACAGAAGCAGATATTTTTATAAGATTACATGCAACAGCAGGATCAAAGTTCTGAAGGCTATTAGAGAAAGGCAAAGACTTGCCAATAATCAGCTGACTCCTTTTTTTAAAGATTTTTTTTTGATATTCATTTATTTCCTTTTTGTTGCCCTTATTTTTTTTTTGTTGTTGTTGTAGTTATTATTGTTGTTGTTATTGATGTCATCGTTGTTGGATAGGACAGAGAGAATGGAGAGAGGAGGGGAAGACAGAAAGGAGGAGAGAAAGACACCTACAGACCTGATTCACCACTTGTGAAGCGACTCCCCTACAGGTGGGGAGCCAGAGGCTTGAACCAGGATCCTCTCGCCGGCCCTTGCGCTTTGCGCCACGTGCACTTAACCCACTGTGCTACTGCCCAGCTCCCATCAGCTGACTTCTTAAGAGAAGCTCTAGAGTTGGGCCAGGTGGTGGTGCACTAGGTTAAGCACACATGATGTGAAGTATAAGAACAGGTGACAAGGATCCTGGTTCAAGCCTCTGGCTCCCCATCTGCAGGGGGATCACTTCACAAATGGTGAAGCAAGTCTGCAGGTATCTATCTTTCTTTCTGCCTCTCTGTCTTCCCCTTCACATTCAATTTCTCTCTGTCCTACCCAACAACAACAGCAACAAATGGAAAAAAAAAAAAAGGCCACTAGGAGCAGTGAATTCATAGTGTAGGCACCAAGCCCCAGCAATAAATACCCCTGGAGGCAAAAGGAGGAGGAAGAGGAAGAGGAAGGGGAGGAGAAGTAGCTCTAAAGGCTGAAAAGTATGAATACATACTTTCAGGATGTATTCCAATTTTTGAATGGAAAAGGTCTCCACTCAAGGATATCATATTCTGCAGGTTACAAATCAGTTTTGAAGAACACATCCATCTGAAAGACTTCCTAGAGAAGCAGTGGCTAAAGGAATTCATTACCACTAAACTAGTCTTACAAGAAATTTATACCAAATGAAAATTCAGAATGATCTCACCCACAGGAAACAAACAAACAAAGCCAAGACAATCAGCAAAGACCAATGGAGATCATGGATTTGGACATTAGTCCTGAGCTTAACCAAAGGGATTTGGCAGGGGAGTTCAGAGTATGTAGGGGGGATCGGGTCCAGTGGACTTTGGTGGAGGAAAATGGGTGTTTGGGAGGGGGTAGTGGTGGGGTATTTTGAAGAGGTGTGAAACTGTGCTTCTAAAGCATGTATTGGCTTGTATGTAAATCAAGGCTCCCTTAAAAACAAACAAAAATGACTATGAAGTAAAATAAATATTTTTTTTATTTATTTCCTTTATGTATGAGGTAGAGCAGAAAGAGATTGAGAGGGAGGGGGAAAGTAGAGAGGGAGAGAGTAAGAGAGACACCTGCAGCACTGCCTCACCATTTGTGAAACTTTCTCTTCTGCAGGTGGGGGCCAGGGACTTGAACCTGGGTCCTTGAGTGTTGTAACATATGTGCTCAATCAGTTAGTTGCATCACTGCCTGCCCCCAATAAATAAATCTTTTTAAAAAGACTCTTTTTCCTGTTGCCTCACAGGCAAAGTTGCCCAGGGGCCCCTTTCAGCGTGCCCAAGGGCTGGTGGGGACATCAGATGATCTTGGCTGTGGTTCTTGGACTCCCGCTGAGGGTGCCCAGCAGGGAAAGGTCAGTTCCTGGCATGATTCCCTCACACTCCTCCTTGTGCCCAACCAGGGGCCATAGCTGATGTGTTGGGATGTCATGTGACCATGCTGGACACCATCAGAGAGGCTGGGCCCTGGAGACTTCCAGACTGTTCTCCTGGATAGTCAGAGCCAGATATCCTGGGCTATGCCTCCTCATGCAAACATTCTTATTTGCCATGGCTCTGCCCTTAGAACCGTCTTGAAAGGACAGTTCTCCCTCTGTTCCACACACCTCACACCAACCTAATGAAAAGACAAGGTTCAGATGCCTGGAACTAAAGAAGCCTTCCCCCATCCTACTCTGCCCAGGGTGACAATAGCTGCCTTGAAGGCCAGACTCAGTGTGAAACACTCCTGTGTGTCTGATGTGTGCTTAAGCATGGATGGCTGACCCCCCCTGGATGTTCGTCTATCAGTCTTCCCTTGGCATGCCAGCCTTGTGGTTGAGCGAGGTGTGGCAAGAGTACGTGGGGAAATTCCAACCTTCCTATCAGTCTTCCACATCACCCACCCTCCCCCCTTTCTGGTGGGCTTCACCTTCCTTCTATTTCTATTTCCCTGTTCCTGTATCACCATCCACACCCTCTCATAGCCTTGCTCTCTTTTCCCTTATAAGGAGATATTGACCTCATTGGCCTGCTGGCTACTTCCCCTGCACAGCTGCCCCTTTCTAAACTCGGAACTGCGTCAATAAAGATGTCCCATTCTCTGCAGTGGGACCCTAAAGAGATTTGTGTATCATTTGCTGCCATGAAATGCTGGAAGACCTCTTTAGCGAGCTCACTCCTACCTCGTTACCCCCTGAGGAAACCTACACACTCCCCCCAAGTTCTCAGTCATTTGTCCACCCCAACTCTACCTGGTTTACCTCAGGCTTGGTAGCATGGGCCAGGATAAAGGGATTCAGGGTGGGGCCTCTGAGAGACATCACTCATAGCCAAAGGATCTGTCTGTCCCCAAAGTGTGGCCGGGTCTTTGGGAACATGCAAACATCATGACTGTGTAGAAATAGCCCACTTTGATGACTTTGCATATTTTGATGTCAGGATATAAAAATGTGTTCTCCAAGAGGCCAGGTGATGGCTCTCTGGGTGAAATGAGTGCTATAAATACAGGAGGCACTGGGTTTGAGTCCTGGCACCACCATGGGCAGCACCAAGGAGAGCTCCATGAGTGGTGGCGTGGTACTTAGCTGTCTCTCCTCTATGACTGTCTGTCTCACCTCTCTCTCTCTCTGACTCTAATCATAAAAGAAGGAGAAGTTTTCAAGCATCTGGGAATGGGAAACTTTCTCATCTGGGAAAGTGCTTGCCTTAATCGCTCATGGAGAACCAGGTTTTATTCTTTCTCTTTCATTCTTCCATTCTCTCTCTTTTAAACAATATTTATTGATGTATGTATTTATTTATTTATTATTGGATAGAGACAGACAGAAACTGAGAGGGGAGGGGGTATAGTGAGGGAAAGAGAGAGACATCTGTAGCCCTGATTCACTAATCATGAAGCTTTTCCCCTGCAGGTGGGGACAGTGGCTTGAACCTGGGTCCTTGTGCACTGTAATGTGTGCACTTAACCAGACGTTCCACCACCTGCTCCTTCTCTTTTCTTTTCAAGTTAATATTAAAAAGGGAATAAGGGAGAAGAAGAAAGGGTAAGAGAAACAAATTGGTCTGGGAGCAAAGGAATTATTCACTCATGAAACCCCAGAGCTCCAAAGTAAATAGATGAATGAATGAATGAATGAATGAAGTCATCCTGGAAGGCACTGGGCAGTGGTGTCACACACACAGGAAAACTCACAGTGCAGAAACAGACCTGCTGCTTACCAAGTCTGTCTCAAGCCCTGTGCCTGGTCCTGGCAAAGTAAGCCATATTGAAAACAACTTCTCAGTCAGGTTTAAAACCTGTGTCCAGCTGACTTTCAGGTGCTGTGGGCCACCCAGCAGGTTTAGGGAGTTTGAAGAGTATGGAGAGACTAGACAGGGGAGGCTGGGGATCCAAGTGTCTATGGTTGAGCAAAACCATGGTTTGGTGGAAGAGGAAATATACTGACACTAATTTGGGGGAACTGGGGAAAAGTACCCTCAGGACAACACAAATCTTGTCAATCAACATTCTCTCCATAAAGTGACCCTAGAGGGTCTGTGGAGACAGCATGATACTTCTGCAAAAGATTGTCATGCCTGCGACTCTTGAGGGCCCAAGTTCTATCCCCAGCATGACCATCATCCACAGCTGAGCTGTGCTCTGGTCTTTCTCCTCCCTTTTCTCTGTAGCTTTTTCTCTGGATCTCTTTCATTAAAACAAATAAATAAATAATAACAACAATACTACTAATATTTTTAAAAAGTGATACTAGAGGGGCCAGGTGCATGACTACCTGGTTGAGCACATGTTTGTTGGGCATTAAGCCAGCCCCCACCCTCCATCCTGCATTGCTGATACTATGGCCTATTTACATAATCATTGTTTTGCCTGAAAGATCCCCACCCATCCCACTGATCTATCTTTTTTCTACCTCGAGACCCGCCCTGCCTGCAGGGTAATATTAAGCCCACTGGTTAAAACCCTCGCAATAGTTGCTAAGGAAGCTTCCACCTTCCCAGTGTGCTTTTGCCTTTCTCCACCCCCTTTCCTAGCCATTTCCGTTTCCGACTTGCCACTTCCGGTTTTATCCTATAAAAGCACTGGCTCTCTGATCAATAGATCCTTTTGCATTACCACACTGCCATGAGTTCCAGAGTCTCTCTCCTGTGTCGCTGAGTGAGTAGCAGCCCAGGCTGAGTCTGGTTGAGTTCTATTCAACCCAGAGAGCATGTGCCCAGGGAAGAGGCACCCCCACGTTAGCCCGGCACATGTTACCATGCACAAGGACCCAGGTTCAAGCCTCCACTCCCCCCCTGCAGGAGGGGAGCCTCATGAGTAGTGAAGCAAGGCTGCAGGTGTCTCTCTCTCTTCCTCTCTATCTCCCCATTGCCTCTCAATTTCTGTCACTATCAAAAAATGAATAAATAAAATAATTTTTAAAAATGTGGGGAAACACACATACACACGCACACACCTGTTGCTTGTGTCTGCAAGGCAGAATGAGCACATGTTCCCCCAGAATGAGACACCTGGATTAACAGTGTGGCATGTCCCTAAGAGGCCCTGGGCACACCCACAGTGATTGCAGCCTCATCCTGGCTCTCCTCCCAAAGCTCTGGGCAGCCTCAGAAGCTTTCTCAACACAGAGCTCTGCTCAGTCATGTGCTTCTCGCCAGAGCTCTGTGAGGGGCAGGGTTTGCTTGCTGCCTCATTATTCTGGGAAGAGTGGAATTGTAGGGGAGTTCCCCTTTTAGCAGGCTTCTCCTCGGTGCACTCTGCCTTCCCTGCACCCACACTGCCCCCAAGAAGTAGGTGACGAAGGCTAGGAGTGGGAGTCACACTCTGGGGTACAGTGACAAAGCTGTGTAATTGTGTGTGGGGGGGATGGGGGTGTCCTTTGCAGACACCTGTATTTATTTATTTATTTATTTATTCCCTTTTGCTGCCCTTGTTTTATTGTTGTAGTTATTACTGTTGTCGTCATTGTTGGATAGGACAGGGAGAAATGGAGAGAGGAGGGGGAAGACAGAGTGGAGGAGAGAAAGACAGACACCTGCAGACCTGCTTCACCACTTGTGATGTAACTCTCCTGCAGGTGGGGAGCCAGGACTCCAACTGGGATCCTTACATCGCCACCTGCGCTTAACCTGCTGCGCTACAGCCCGACTCCCGCAGACACCTGTTTATTGCCTCCTTCAGCACTCCTGGGGCTGCAGATTTTAGCAAAAGCTCCCCTTCTCTTCACCACCCCAGCCCCCCTGTAAGAGAAGGAAGCCTGTTCAGTGGCTGTTCCACTTCAGTTGGTTAACGCAGGTGCTGAGCCTGAGAAGCCGGCTCTGCCGTGACCATGGCTGTGAGCAGCTGATAGCAGAGGAGCCTCCCTTCCCAGCTGTGGTTCTTGCTGCTCTTTCTGAACACTCCTAAATGCAACCAGCTTGGTTATTATTATTATTATTTTAATGAGAGAAACAGAGAGAAAGATACAGAGGGAGGAATATCAGAGCACAGCTCAGCTGACTTGTGATGGTACTGGGGATTGAACCTGGGACCTCAGAGCCTCAGGCATGAGAGGCTTTTGCAGAACCATTATGCTGTATCCCCAGCCCTTTGATTCTTGTTGTGATTGTTATTATATTGATTGGATAGAGACAGGTCCGGTCGAGCGTAGACGTGGGAAATGAACTTAGATGATGCCGCATCCCGACGAATATCTGGTGGGGCGATGTTGCTAAGAACTGGCAGCCATGGAACCGGGGTGGAACGGATGGTTCCAGAAATTATCCTCATGGAGGAATATAATTTGGAATCGACCAAGTGGACATGGGGGCTACGGAACCATACTGGGTGGGGCACAGTATTCTGCAGTGGAATAGCATAATGCCAGAGATGATGATCGTAGTGTGGAAGCTCTCGCGCCCCATGAGGAGCTGGCCAGTCTTGCAATGATGTTATTCCTCGCGCCCACCTTTGCTGCAGTTTTTATGAGATGTTTGTGAAATGACAGAGTGCGATCGAGAGTAATGCCAAGATAGACTGGCTGGGCTTCATGCCGGATTCTCGTATCGCCAAGCTGCACATTAAGCTCACGCGAGGCCGAGGCATGGTGTAGATGGAAAACAGATGATACCGTTTTTGCAGTGCTAGGGATTAGTCGCCATTTTTTACAGTAATCAGATATCAGAGACATATCTTTCGTGAGTGGTTCCTCAAGGATGTCGAACTTGGATGCCTGAGTTGCACAGCAGATGTCATCGGCGTAGATGAACTTCCTTGAAGAAGTTTCTGGGAGGTCATTGATGTAAATATTGAATAGCGTAGGAGCCAGAACAGAGCCCTGGGGGAGGCCACTTGAGACAAGTCTCCATCTGCTAGACTTGTCACCCAGATGTACCCGGAATCTTCTGTTTTGGAGAAGAAACGATATAGTGTTGGCCACCCATGGAGGCAGGCATTTTGAGATCTTGACTAGGAGACCATGGTGCCAGACCATGTCATAGGCTGCTGTGAGATCAACAAAGACAGCACCCGTCTTTAAATTCTTCTGGAATCCATTTTCAATGTAAGTTGAGAGGGCCAGGGCTTGTTCGCAGGCAGATCTTCCTGGGCGGAAACCAGCCTGGGCGGGTGATAGGAATTTCTCTGTAAGATGAGAAATACGTGACAGAAGCAGCCTCTCAAGGAGTTTGTAACACACGGAGAGGAGAGAAATTGGTCTATAGCTGGTGGCCAGTGTTGGGTCTTTCTTTGGTTTCAAAACCGCTATAATCTTCGCACGATGCCAAACTTTGGGCATAGACTCAGATTCCAAGATGTGGGACAGGAATGAAGCGAGCCACTTCTTTGCCACGGGGCCCAGGTTAAGAATGAGTTCTGGGGTGATGTTATCATAGCCAGCAGCTGTTCCCGGTTTAACCCTCTTCAAAGCGTCTTCCAGTTCAGACAGTGTAAAGGGAGAGATTTTTGGAGATGGACAAGATAACCGGAAGTGGGATGACCACTCATGGGAAATTTCTCTTTTCCAGACTGGGTCGATCTTAGCACGTCCAACTTGAGTTAGGTGACTGGCCACTGAGTTTGGAGATACGGGAGGATGGGAGACGGGAGGAGGTTGCCAATATACGCGGATATCTTCGCCCACCCTGTTCAACGCTTGACGTCTCGTCACCCAATCTGGTCCTCTACGCCTACACTGAACTTCTCTGTTCCAGTCTCTTGGAAACAGAGGTGGCAGTCAGCTGAGGTAAAGAACAAACACCTCATCACAGACCCCTGCAAGCATCAACCCGGCTTTGACCTAGCACGTTATGATTGGGCCCTCCTCAATCGCTATCGAACAGGCCATGGCCGGTGCGCCGCTATGTTCCATCGCTGGGGAGCCAGAGACGACCTGAACTGCCCCTGCGGCTCCAGACAGACTATGACCCACGTAGTCAACGACTGCCACGTCTCCAGATTCAAAGGAGGTCTCGAAACTTGACATCAGGCTCAACCTGATGCTGTTGACTGGCTATGGAAGAAGGGCAAACGCTAGAAGAAGAAGAAGATAGAGACAGAGAGATATCTAGAGGGAAAGAGGAGCTAGAGGGAGAAAGGCACCTGCAGCATTGCTTCACTGCTTGTGAAGCTTCCCTGCTGCTGGTGGGGACCAGGGACTTAAACCTGGGTCCTGGGGGTGCCGGAAGATGGCGGACTGAGAAGCTGCTAGTGGCTTGAGCTCTGATCACATCTTCTGGAAACGGTTCCAGATGCCACCAGGATGCTGGCCAGGCTTCCCTGGATTGAAGACCCCACCAATGTGTCCTGGAGCTCAGCTTCCCCAGAGACATACCCTACTAGGGAAAGAGAGAGGCAGACTGGGAGTATGGACCGACCAGTCAGTGCCCATGTTCAGCGGGGAAGCAATTACAGAAGCCAGACCTTCCACCTTCTGCAACCCTCAATGACCCTGGGTCCATGCTCCCAGAGGGATAGAGAATGGGAAAGCTATCAGGGGAGGGGGTGGGTTATGGAGATTGGGTGGTGGGAATTGTGTGGAGTTGTACCCCTCCTACCTTATGGTTATGTTAATTAATCCTTTCTTAAAAGGAAAAAAAAAAACCTGGGTCCTTGTGCCTGGAGACACATGGGCTGTGCTGTGCACCACCACCAGGGCCTGCAACCTACTTTTCACCTGCAGGGAGAAGCAGCCTCAAGGTTTCCAGTATTGGGGGCCAGGTGGTAGCGCAACCAGTTAAACACACATAGTACAAAGCACAAAGACCCAAGCAAAGATCCCAGCTCCCCACCTGCAGGGGAATCGATTCACAAGCAGTGAAGCAGGTCTACAGGTGTCTATCTTTCTCTTCCCTTCTGTATCTCCCCCTCCCCTCTCAATTTCTGTTCTACCCAATCAAAATGGAAAAAAAAATGGCTGCCAGGAGCAGTGAATTCCTAGTGCCAGCACCAAGCCCCAGTGGTAATCCTGGTTCTGGTCTTTTCCT
Source organism: Erinaceus europaeus (assembly GCF_950295315.1). NCBI lineage: Eukaryota > Metazoa > Chordata > Mammalia > Eulipotyphla > Erinaceidae > Erinaceus > Erinaceus europaeus. The sequence goes on from NC_080176.1 coordinate 77,504,704, forward strand.
GGGGTGCTGCAGTGGCTGAGAAAGCCAGGCACACCAGCAGCTTTTGGGGTATTGCCCCAGTCAACCATTAGCAAGACTCTGTCTCCTCTGGAAAGGAGAACCCCCCTTCTCCCACCAGGAAGTGCCTTCATTGGGGGACAGGGAGGTGGCTCAGTGGGTAGTGGGCTGCTCTGGTGTACTGTGCCCGTGTCCCTCACTCACAGAGAGACATCTGCTGGCAGGAAGAAGGCTTTTCAGGGTGCTGGCAGGTTCAGAGGGGCTGCTCCCAGGGCTGGGGACAGAGTCTGAGGACCTCAGGGGTGAGGGGAGGGGGAGGAGGAGAAGGGGGGGGAAGGAGGGGAGAAGGAGTCCTGTTTGTATTACTACTCACCCATTTGACTCCCTCTCCCCACTTCTCCCCCTCCTCCATTCTCTCTTCCCATTCCCTCTTCCCCCTCCCCTTCCTCCATGTCCCTCTTCTCCTCCACCCCTTTCCCTTCTCTTCCTCTCCTTCCTCCCCCTCTCTTGCTGAGTAATTTATACTCACCAGCCCAGCCCTGGGGGACACCCTCCTCCCCCTGGCAGGGGCCACAGCAGCTTGGAAGAAGCTCCAGGCATTGGAAAGTACCCCAGAGGGGTGACTCTGCTGAGTCACTCCAAGGCCACTGACCTGTGCCCTGGAGAGTAGAGCTGTGGGGCCGGCTGAGTCACTCATGTCCAGGCTGCCTGTCCCTGCCTCCTCAAGCAGGGAACACTGCCACCAGCCCTTCTGCAGCCAGGCCTGGCTTGGGGGGTTCCGACACCTCCAGGTAGTCCTTTGAGATTGATGCAGGCTCATCATTGTCACAGCCTGGCAATCACTCATCGTGTGTGTGTGTGTGTGTGTGTGTGTGTGTGTGTGTGTGTGTGTGTGTGTGTGTGAGAGAGAGAGAGAGAGAGAGAGAGAGAGAAAGAGAGAGAGGGGGGTGGGGGGAGAGAAGAATTCTCTTTTGGAGTTAGACACAGCTTCCATAGAAAAGAATTTCAATAGGACACACGTGACAGATAAGTAGTTTCTAAATGTGTCTTTTATTACAGTCTGAGATAAGTTATGTGTAAAAGTAAAGTTAGAATAAATTAAGAAAAAAGCTCGGGGCACAGGTTCCTGAGGGTCTCTGGACCAAATCCCAAACGGCAAAGACCAAGGCCCAAAGACCAAGACTGTACAAGCCAGTTTCTCTTTAGACCCTTCTTACGTCACGCCCAGGCCCACCTTTCATTGGCTCGATGGAGCAAACTCCTCACCCTTCATATACTAGCAGAGCAAGACCTCCACCCACGTGCATCTCAGTTAAAACAAAATGTGCTGGTGTGTCCCGGGTCCATGTGTGCAAACCCAGGGAAACAAAGTGTGCGTGCTCCCCAGGACCCCCTCAACAAGCTCAGTGGCAGGAACAGGAACAGAGCCGGTCTGCTGTCTTGTTCCCTTCTCTAAATCAGTTCACAAAGTGAACTCAGGCCACGGGGCACTGGAGCCCTTAGAGAACCTCGGAGTGGGAAGGGCCAGTGATTATTTCCTGGGAAGTTGACCAAACCCTGGACCACTGGCTGCGTGCTCCCTTGGGTGCTCCTGGTATGTAGTGTCATTGGGGAAAAGGGCCAAAGAGATTTATGAGCTGGGGAAATTTTCACCCTGGAAATCTACTTTCAGCTCAGATCTGTTTACAAGTCTGTCAAAGCACTAGGTAGGGGCACTGCCACCAGGAAGCCCTCCAGACACATCCACTGGAGGTTGGGGAAGAGGTTGGGGAGTATTGGGGGGGGCATCTTAGCATTGCACCACTGGAGCTGTGTTGAAATTCATCAGGTACAGGGAGGGGAGGGGTGGGCGGTAAGTTTCCAAATAATCATTTGGAAACACCCAGGGTGCTGGCAGGCAGGTTCTGTGCTCTGGCTGCATGACAGTGGAAGGTTCCAGGCTTCCCCCGTTGTCAGACCATGTCCCGGGTCTAGAACAGCAAAGCTGGCAGTAGCTCTGGCTGTTGCCTCTTTTTTCCTCTTCATTGCAATGCTCACCACACAATACTGTCCTGGGTTCAGATGCCCCCTTTTGTCTTGAGAGATTCCTTCCTCCTGTACTGAAGGTGATTCCAAATAAACCGATAGGAGTTTTCCCATCTCCTTGTTTGGAGAGACTGGCACATAGCTTGTGGATTGTAGAGTTGTGTGGAACTTGGAAGTCAGCAGTCCCTCGGAAAAAACCAACCAGCCAACCAACAAACCGGCAGCAACAATAACAAAACTCCTTTAGATCCTCCAGTGGTTCATCAGCAAACATTCTAAGGGATTTGTCTTCCAATTAGATTTTTATCCTCAGTTCTAAACATCTTGTAAACTCTGAAATTGGGTTCTTGCTCTATCCATTTCACTCCTTATAAAATATTTTATGTATTTTAATTAATATTTTTATTTAAATAAACAATTTATTTATTACTGGATAGAGACAGAGTGAAATTGAAAGGAGAGGGGAGATAGAAAGGGAGAGAGACAGGAAAACACCTGCAGCCCTGCTTCACCACTCGTGAAGCTTCCCCCTTCAGGTGGGGACCAGGGGCTTGAACCAAGGTCCTTGCACACTGTAAAGAGTGCTCTTAACCAGGTACACTACCACCTGGCCCCTTATTTATGTATTTTTGGGACAGGGAGAAGTTAAGAGGGAAGGAGGAGATGGAAAGAAAGACACTTGTAGCCCTGCTTTACCATTTATGAAACTTTCCTCCTGATGGTGGGGGCTGGGGTATTGAACCCAGGTCCTTGCACATGGTGACATATGTGCTTGGCCCCTAGGCTACTGCTGTTCTCAAGCCTGCAACATCCTGTCCTCCCTCTTTATTTTATTTTATTTTATTTAAGAAAGGATTAATTAACAAAACCATAAGATAGAAGGGGTACAACTCCACACAATTCCCACCACCCAATCTCCATATCCCACCCCCTCCCCTGACAGCTTTCCCATTCTCTAGCCCTCTGGGAGCATGGACCCAGGGTCATTGAGGGTTGCAGAAGGTGGAAGGTCTGGCTTCTGTAATTGCTTCCCCGCTGAACATGGGCGTTGACTGGTCGGTCCATACTCCCAGTCTGCCTCTCTCTTTCCCTAGTAGGGTGTGTCTCTGGGGAAGCTGAGCTCCAGGACACATTGGTGGGGTCTTCAATCCAGGGAAGCCTGGCCAGCATCCTGATGGCATCTGGAACCTGGTGACTGAAAAGAGAGTTAACATACAAAGCCAAACAAATTGTTGAGCACTGTCCTCCCTCTTAATCGTTAACAATTGAACTTGATTCTTTTTTTTGTTTCTTTGTTTTTTAAATTAAAAACAATTTATTATTGATTTACAAAATTATAAGATAATAGGAGTATGATTCCACCACCAGAGTTCTGTGTCCCCATCCCCCTCCAGTGGAAGCTGCACTAGTCCCCCCACAGGTCACAGCTGTGGACTGATTTTATAAGACTGTCTGTTCAGTGGTCTGGGAGGTGGTATAGTGGATAAAGCACTGGACTCTCAAGCATGAGCTCCTGAGTTCAATCCCTGGCAACATATGTACCAGAGTGATGTCTGGTTCTTTCTCTTTCTCCTATTTTTCTTATGAATAAATAAATTCTAAAAAAAAGAGGTGCCAGGTGGTGGCACACCTGGTTAAGTGCACACATTACAGTGTGCAAGGACCCGGGTTCAAGCCCCTGGTCCCCACCTGCAGGGGGAAAGCTTCACGAGTGGTGAAGCAAGGCTGCAGGTGTCTCTCTGTCTCTCCTTCTCTATCTCCTCTTCCCCTCTCAATTTCTGACTGTCTCTCTATCCAATACTAAATCAATAAAATGTTTTTAAAAAAGACTGTTGTAGGTTCAATGCCACAAAGCAGGGGGCAATGCCTTAATCGCATACATGTTGCAAACCAAAGCCTCTTCTAGCCTGATCAAGGGGAGTGCTAGCCTTCTCTGCTTTCATACAACACTCTTTATGATGATGAGGATATATGTGTATATATATATATCGTCCAGGGTTATCTCTGGGGCTCAGTGCCTGCACTATGAATCCACTGCTCCTGGTGGCCATCTTTTTTCCATTGTTGTTATTGTTGTTGTTGTCTGCTGCTGTTGTTGGATAGGACAGAGAGAAATGGTGAGAGGAGGGAAAGACAGAGAGGGGGAGAGAAAGAGAGACGGTTGCGGACCTGCTTGGCCATTTGTGAGGTAACCCCCCCTGCAGGTGGGGAGCCAGGGACTTGAACCAGGACCCTTGCGATTCACACTACATTCTCTAAACCCAGTGCGCTACCACCCGCCTGCCCACTTAAAAAATATATATATATATAACCAAAGCACTCAGAGCCTCAGGCATGAAAGTCTTTGTGTATAACCAATGTGCTCTCTCCCCAGCTGGATTCTTTCTCTTAAAATTTACTTATTTAATAGAAGACTGGTGAGGGGTTGATGGGGGGGGGGGACTAGGTTATCAATCCCCTCCTCTGCAGTGCAGGTTCTGGGCTGGGGACCTCACACATGTGAGCCCACTGCTCTGCCCATCAGCCACCCCCCCAGGACCTTATCAAGATTCTTGTTTCCCTGAGGTTGGCAGGACTCAGAGAAGGCCTTGTGTGCCCCACTCCCAGCCCCCCTGCCTCTGGCCTGTCCACAGTCAGCTCTCTCCATGCTCTGGTGACCTTTCACCCCCTTCGAGTGCCACCCCCAGGCCTCTGCTCTCCTGCTCTCTGTACCCACTTTGTCACTGGCCCCTCTGCATGGTGCACGATGCTTGTCTAAGGAAGGCTCCCGGGACCCCAACTCCCCCTTTCTCTCTGTCCCTTTACTGTACCTTCTCTACTAGGACATTTTCTGCCTCCTTTCCTGTTGTTTTTTCTGGAATCCTGTCTCATCAGCCTTCTGTTCTCACTGTAACGGTGACACCCTTGAAGCAACCCATTCAGTCTTGGTTTTGAAATCAGCATCCTGCGTCTGGGTTGGGGTCAGTTCTGAGAAATGTTTCCGGGTGTCTGGTGTATGTTACAAGCTCTCGTCTAAGGCTAGTTCTCCAGCCTTCTCAATGTTGCTGTCATCATTTTTTTTTTATTTAGAGACAGAGAGAAATTGAGAGGGGGAAAAAAGAGAAAAAAGAAGGAGAGAGAAAGAGAGACACCTGCAGCACTGCTTCAGTGCTCACTGAAGCTTACCCCCTGCAGGTGGGGACTAAGGGCTTGAACCTGGGTCCCTGTGCATGGTAATGTATGTGCTCAACTGTTTGCGCCACCACCCGGCCCCTGCTAGCATGCTTTCGGTGAGTTCTATTTTAGCTTAAACTCACCAGAGTTGGTAGTGGATGCCTCTCGTGAAGAACCCTGAGCTTCTCCACGGGAAGCTGGGCTGACTTGCTATGGAGAAACCTCTAAGATACACAGGACTGGGGAGGTGTCCCTGGACCCTCTGGTCCCAGAGTGGCTGGGTCCCAGTGGCTGGTGGTTAAGCAACGACCAGTCACAGCATCCACTCAAACCTGACCTCTTCTCAGTGTTGCCTCCTTCTGCCACTGACCATGAGGCTCATTCTGTCCAAATGTGTCCATTCAAAGATGGGACAAAAAACCTCAAAACAAAACGGGCTGACCATCAGCAACCAGAGAGGTTCACATAAGTTACGCCAGCAGCCAAGCATCTAAGATGACTTAGAAGTCCTAAAACTCTCCAGTAGTTGGGGACATACAAAGTATTTTTCATTGTTTAGAAAGTATTAAGTTATTTTAATGTTTTAACATTAAAAAGTGTTTTATTGCCACCAAGATTATCACTGGGACTTGATGCCTGTACCAGGAATTCACCACTTCTGTTGGTATTTTTTTTTCTTTTATTTTGATAGGACAGAGAGAAATTGAGAGTAGAGGTGGAGACAGAGAGGGAGAGAGATACCTGCAGACCTGCTTCACAGCTCACGAAGCTTCTTCCTGCCTTCAGCTGGGGACTGGGGCCTTGGACTCTGGTTCTTACACACAGTACTGTATGCACCACCACCCAGCCCCTGGAAGGTATTTATTTATTTGGGGGGAGCTCTGAGCATCTCTCTGACATATGCAGGGTCAGGGATCGAACCCAGGCCCTCTTGCCTACAAATTCTGCACAACTTGCTGGCCCCTTATGGGTGGCAGGGACATGGGATGTGCAGATTGCAAACAGCAACCCCTCAGCTTAAGAAAGCTGGTGGGAGAAGAAATGTGGTCAACATGGAAGGTAGCACAGTGGGTAGAGAGTTCATGTTAGCTTATTCAAGGACCCAGTCCCCAGATTCAAGTCCCTGGTCCCCTAGCAGATGGGGGCAGTGTTCATAAGCAGTGAAGCAGTGCTGCAGGTCTCTATCTCTCTCTCTCTCCCTCTCTCTCTTTCTCTCTCTCAACTTACCTCTGTTTCTATCCAAAATAAATAATAAAACATTTTTTAAAGAAAGAAGAAGGAAAGAAAGACAAAAGGAAAGAAAGAAAGTTTGGTCACAAAAGTCATTCAGCCATGCATCTTTTGTCTCTATTACACACACACACACACACACACACACACACACACACACACACACACACACACACACACACACACAGCCTTGGATTCACTCCCCAGCAGTGTATTAAAGAAACAAGCAAACAAGACCCTATTCCTAACACATAACTTAATAAACTGGGTTCCATGTATATCTTTTCACATATCTAAAGTATTTCCTAGTAAAAATGTAAAGAAAGAAAGGGACCAGGAGAGAGAGCTCAGCCTGACAATTTTCCCCAGGTTTTTCAGTGGCATCCTTGTGTCTAGCAAGCACTGACTTTTCTAGAAGTGGGCTACCTATCAGTCCTGGAGCCTGTCTGTTCAGTATTTCTACCACCACCACCCAGGTTCCTGATTGATGAAATAACACTTTGTTGATATGAAATCTCTTCCTCCTGCAGCTTTTCTGATGTGCTCTGTGGGGAGGGAAGGTGAGCCTTGAGGATCCCTTCAGTTCCTTCCTCTTCCTTCCCACCCCCTCCTGTGACAACTGGGTTCACTGGGGGAAACGGAGGTCACTGGTTTCTTACAATGCATACTTCTGAGTTCTTGGTCTGGCACTCACGAGCCTTCTATAGCAACTGCCGAGAAATTTTTCAGAAACATTTCAATGGAAGAGTGGATTTGCAAATAAAAAAATTAAAAATAAACCTACATTTAAAAAATGGTGTCAGGGGGTGGTGCACCTGGTTGAGCACATACATTGTAGTATGCAAGGACCTGAGTTCAAACCCCTGGCTCCCACCTGCTAGGGCAAAGCATCACTTGTGCTGAAACAGAGCTGTGTGTTTCTTTCTCCATTTTTGTCTCCCTTTCTCTCTCAATTTCTCTCCTATCAAATAAAGAGAGAGAGAGAGAGAATGACTAATAATTTACAATTAAAAAAGAAAAAAAGGTTTGTTATTGTGGGTTTAGTGAGATCATTGTATCATAGCAAAGACTAAGAGTTAATTAGAACACTGGTTATTGTTCTCTCTCTCTCTCTCATCTGGGGCCTCTTGCCTGCACAATTTCTCTGCTCCTTGTTGATTTTCTTCCCTTTTGATTATACACACATACGCCACCTCTCTGCCATTCATAAAGCTTCCCTCAGTGTGGTGCTGGGGGACTCAGTTCAGCCTCTCAGGCATGGTGCACTCTGATGGGTCAGCTGTTTCTCAGCTTCTGTTGGTCTCTTATTCCATGGGAAAACAACAACAGACAAAAAAAGTCTGCCTATCTGCTGGGCAGATGTAAAATAGCATAGGGTGGAAGTTGGGCAGTAGCGCAGAGGGTTAAGCACATGTGGCACAAAGCTCAAGGACCAGTGGAAGGATCCCGGTTCGAGCCCCAGCTCCCCACCTGCAGTGGGGGTCAGTCAAGCAGGTCTGCAGGTGTCTATCTTTCTCTCCCCCTCTCTGTCTTCCCCTCCTCTCTTCATTTTTCTCTGTCCTATCCAACGACTACAACAATAAAACAACAAGAGCAACAAAAGGGAATAAATAAATAAATATTTTTTAAAAAATAGCATAGGGTATGGGAAAGACACACACACCCCAACTGGAAATAAACTAGTGGCACTTATCTAGGGCCTTTCAAGTGCCCATAGCTTTTAACGGAGTAATTATACTTTTAGGACACTAACCAAGAGAAATAATAATAAAATAATGACAATAAAATAAAATAATAATAATCTTTGGATTATTCCAACTTTTGTATGCTGATAAAGTTATACTTAAAAAAAATTGAGGGAAAGGTAAGAGAAAGCGCATTGGTCTGGAAAGCAGGCGCACTGAGTGGGCTGGAGAATGCTGTCCTACAGTGTTCCATGTGGTCTCCTCCACACTGGCTCTTAAGCAAGGATAGTCACATCCCTTCCTCAGAGGCTTAGGTTGGCCTGAAAAGCTATTGGCTAATGACTGGGAGCTCAGGGTGGACATGCCAGAGGGTTAAAAATGCCAAGAAGACTCAGTCATGTGAAGGACACAGTTAAGAGATTAATCTCCAAGAGCTTGACCAAATTCCCACAGTAACTGTTTGAGAAAAATCCCCTCCTGCTTCCACAGAGGGAGGGAAAAAGGAACCAGGATGAAATCTGTCAGAGTGCTCTGGTCCCCTTCACCAAGTCTGCCCCCAGGGGAAGTGAGTTAACCAGAACCTCATACTAGTGGGATGTTGTAACAGCCTAATATCCTAGTGGGTGGGAGGGAGGAATTCCCCAATTCCAGCTCACACTTTAGATTTCTTCCACCTAAACGGTGTGAAAAAAAAATGGAGAAAACACTTGTGAAAGTCACAGTGCAGAGACACAGGCTCAGCAAGACCTACTCATAGAAAGATGGCTGCTGCCCTCCCTGGCCTCCCAGACCCACCACTTAATTGCCAAGAGATTTAACTGAGGACATCATGGCAAAATCACAAGGAAAATCAAAAAGACAAAGAGCTCTAATGGAAGAGACAGAGAAAGCATCAGGACTGGAGATATTTGAACCAATAGCTGGGAATTTTTCTCTAATTAAGACTGATAAGCTAAAGGCTCTAATGGATAAAGTGCATGGCATGCAGGAACAAAGAAAGGGAAACATCAAGAAAGGATGAAGAAGCAGAAGCAGGAGGAGAAGGAGAAAGAAAAGGAAAAGATTTAAACAAGTGAAATGAAAATGTCTATGAATATCCCTGGCAGACTGAGAAATCACTTTCTGGGTCAGAAACTACTTTGATAGAAACCTCCAAAACAAAAACAAACCACCAACAACAAAACTCCAAACACCAAAATAAACAAATACAAAGAGAAGGAAAAAATGAAGAAAAGCAAATTATTTAAGGACTGTTGGATAACTGCTAAAAATAGTCTGAGGCCAAATGAAGGACACTGTCTAGCATCAGAGAAGGCCAAATGCTGTCACACAAGCTTTTGCAAAAAGGGGGAAGTTTGATTTATTGCAGGTTGGACTGCGTTGGTGGAGACAGGAGCACATCCACCTCCCCAAGTCTTTGTTCTAGAGACTGTTTACACAGGTGGAAGGAGGGATTAGAAATTGCTCTCCTCTATTTCTTACAAGATAGGAGGTGGGTTTTCAGGTAAGTAGAATCAGGCTTGAAACTGTCAAATTATTTGGTGTTCTGAAACATGATGGGTTTTTCTTGTAATAGATTTTAAGCTCTGTTATTTGCCCTAAAGACAAAAGACAAGTGGGAACAAGGACAGGCTCCAGTCTTAGGCCATCAAGTTTACTGGCTTTCCACATCCTAAACTTTTGCATAGCCATTTCTATAAGCAGAGTGCAAAAAACAGTTATTGTCTTTGCATAAACCATCTTATCAATACCAGGACGTCATGTTAGGTAGCTCTCTCCTTTTGGAATTATGGCTTCACTGCCATACTCATAAGAAAAATATCAGAAAGAGAATAAAGAGACAAAGGAATTGAAGACATATTTGAAACAATAATGACTACAAATGACCCCAAATTAATTAATGTTAGACACTAAACAACAGATTTAGAAAGCTTATATCACCGAGTAGAATAAAAACCTTGAAGAAAAATGGTTTCAAGGCATTTTCAAGTTATTGATCATCAGCAATTAAAATCCCCCAAAGAAGTAGGAATAAAAAGGCATTTTACCTGTGCAAAAACAGAGATTAAAACACACACACACACACACACACACACACACACATACACACACAAATACACACACACACACACACACACACACAAACACACATACACCCCTAGTTTCTTTTCTCAGAAGCCATGCAAGCAAGTGGAAATTGGGATAAAATAGTGGTTTAAGAAAGATCATCAACCTAGATTTCTGTAACTTGCAAAACTAGTCATGCTTACATAGAAGTGAAATGAATGGCAGCAATGTCATAAGGGGTAGGAACAGGAAGGAATTAGATTTTGTTTGTTATGCAGGAAAATAAAAATTTGCCACCCTTTAAGAGATTTGGGAAAAGCATTCATTTCCTGGGAGGATTCCTGGAGGCTGGATGGAGATGGACTGTGAGATGAAGACTCAGAGAGAAGATCTGGTCAGTGGGTAAAACAGAGCACTGCTGTCCTCCAGAGTCACCTGGCTGGCCCAGATCTTTCAAGAGACCCAGGAGTGAAACACAGGCTTGAAATCACCCTATATATATCTTACTGACCCTCCCATTCTTCCTGGGGAAAGTGGATCATGAAGTCATAGTTGCTGTCTCCTGGTTGGTGATACACAGGAGAACTGGGAGAAAATAAGGCAACATGCAGCAAAGGTTATAGAGTTTATTGGGACAAACAAGTTCAAGTATAGTCACCAAAAGGAGACAAGCAGACAGTCAAAAGGAACCATCTGCCTTGAAAGTGAGACAGAGGGAGGCATGTCAGAGGAAACTAACTGCTTGCTGGTAGGCAAGAATTCACAGATTTCTGTATCCCCTCCCGTCCCCTGATAGCTTTCTTGTTCTTTATCCCTCTGGGAATACGGATCCAAGGTCATTGTGGGATGCAGAAGGTGGAAGGTCTGGATATGGAGATCTGGTAGTGGGAATTGTGTGGACTTGTACCCCCTTACCCTATGGTTTTGTTAATATCTCCCTTTTTAAATAAATTTAAAAAATTAAAAAAAGAATTCACAGGTTATATATTTTCCATTGGTATTGGGTTCTGCCAGATAAACAGAGGCAGAAGGGTGTTGCCAGCCACCCTGGCATCAAGGGTGGCTGTTTGTCTTACTCAGTTACCAGATGTGGAGCTTTGCTTATTGATATTCTTATTCAGGATGGCTAGCAGCTAGCAACTAATTTTTGCATTTGCAAATGTCTTGAGCTCCACCTAAGAGTTGGGGGTTTTCAGCCTAACTCTGGGGATGTTTTTCATTAGCCATGTTTATAATTTTATGCCACAGAAAAACTGCTAACACTTTAACTCATTCCCTTTTTCTTCCTCCCAAGGGCCTCTGTGTTACAAGCTTTCTAGGTCAGTGCCTAGGATTAGTGCTGGTCCCTCCCGTGTGGACAGGAAATGCACGTGCGGTCAGCACCGCTCTCTTGATTTTCCTCCTATTAATCTGCTTCTTGCTTGTTTGAAGATGTGTCCAACCTTGAAGTACCCAGATTGGGTGTAAGATGATTTCTTTTCATCCTCATAGTTATTATAAAGTATTATAATACTTTTTGAAAGTAAGCTCGGAATATTTGCAAATTCTAGGGCAACCACTACAGCCACTTATGAACATAAGTGGGTCATTGCTTGGAGTACATCAGTCAATTAGACAGATAGAAGGAAATGTTGAAAGCAAAAACTCATTACTTATGAGAACTCTAAGTACTGCCTCAGTTCAGAGAGCTAGCCTATTATTTCCATTCTTTCCCTTCCATTCCATTCCACTCTATTCTTTCCTTTTTTTCTATTTATTTATTTAATTTTTCTTTATTAGATATGACAGAAAGAAATGGAGAAGAAAGACAGGAGGTGAGAAAGAGTGATACCTGCAGACCTGCTACACTGCTTACAAAGCTTCACCAGTGCGGGGGCGGGGGCGGGGCGGGGGAGGCTCAAACCCAGGCCCTTCCACATAGTAGCTTGTGCACTCAACCAAGTGTGCTACTGCCTGGCCCCTCTGTTTATTTATTTGTTGACCAGAATATCACTCTTCTATTGTATGTGTTGCCATTAACACATACTATTTGTTATACTTTTATTCTACTTTCTGATCCAATCCCAAAGTGTATATATATATATATATATATTCCCTACTAAAGTGGAATTGGAACTGGGACAGTGGCCCTAGACCAGTCATTTCACTTTAGCCATTCATTCACAGGACGAAATGAAGGTGTTGGCATCTGTAGTGTCATTTTGTGGTGACGCTGTATGCCCTGGTGCAGTGGTGACGTCAGCTTTGGCGACAGAAGGCTGACAGAGTGTGCAGTGGTCTGCGCAGGCGCATGGTGGCCTGTAGGTGAATCCAGACTGCTGGTGTGCAAAGCATTGTGGGTAGGCTGAATAGACTTAAAAGGACAGCCAGCCGGAACTCTGGGCTCTTTGGCTGAGGCTTCTTCTCCTGGTCAGATGCCTCTCTCAGAGGTGCCCCAGGCATTCATTCTCCATAGCCACTTCTCCTGGGAACTGAGCACGTGTGACTCTGCTAGCCAGTAAACTTTTAGACCCCTCTACAGCCATGAGCAACCTTTACCAGAGCTGATAATCGTTTATCTCATAGGACTAAACTTTGATAACCATATTCAGACTTTATAGACCTAGCGTATGCTTAACCCTTGATGATAATTGCTTATTTTGCCTTTTACCTGTTTCACCCTAATAAACCGTGTATTGATTAAACCAGTTCCCAGCTCCCGCTGTGAATTCTTCTATACACGCCCCAACCCCCATACCTTTTTTAAAGTTAATTTTCAACATCATTTATATAAGAGATTTAGACTAGATGACCTCTGAGCTCTAACTCTGTGGTTCTATGTACTCTGCTTCATTCCTTGAAAGGCATTCTGGATGGAAGGTAAGTTCAGCCATCTGTAGTCTGAGGCAAGAGGAATGAAAGCAGGAAGGGAATGAACCAAACGTGGCACTCCTCACCCAGACTGGACTTCTCTGAGCTGGACTGTTTCTCCCTAGGGAGCCAAGGGGATGCATAGGGAGGAGAACCATGCTCCTGATTTGAATAACATGGCCTGACAGGGGCTGGGAGATAACTCACCTAGTAGAGTTCCTGCCTTGCTATGAATGGGGCCCTGGTTTGAGTCCTGTTACCACATGGGAGCACCATGGATGGAGGAGTGGTGCTGTGGTTTCTCTCCTCTATTTCTGTCCCTCCTTCTCTCTGCTCTCCTCTCTCTCTCTCTCTCTCTCTCTCTCTCTCTCAATTTCTCATTCCACCAGAGCTATCCCTGGGGCTAGGTGTTGGGACTAGGAATACACAGCTCCTAGCAGCCATTTTTTTCTTTTTTCTTTCCCTTACCTTTTCTTTTCTATTTTTTTAGAATTATTATTTTTTAATTTAAAAAAATATTTATTTATTTATTTCCTTTTGTTGTCCTTGTTATTTTATTGTTGTAGTTATTATTGTAGTTGTTATTGATGTCGTCATTGTTGGGTAGGACAGAGAGAAATGGAGAGAGGAGGGGAAGACAGAGGTGGAGAGAAAGACAGACACCTGTAGACCTGCTTCACTGCTTGTGAAGCGACTCCCATGCAGGTGGGGAGCCAGGGGCTCGAATTGGGATCCTTATGCCGGTCCTTGAGCTTTGCGCCACATGTGCTTTACCTGCTGTGTTACCTCCTGGCTCCCTTCTTTTCTGTTTTTTATTTGATAGGATACAGAGAAAATGAGAAGGGAGGGGAATATATAGAGAAAAATAGTTACTTGCAGACCTGCTTCCTCCCTACAACTGGAGATGGAGGGCTCGAACCAGGTCCTTGTAGACGGTAATGTGTGTACTCAGCTGGCTGTGGTTGCTGGTGTTGTGTTTGAATGTTTCTTCATTAAAAAACAGCCAGCTAAGTCCTGGGGAAGGCAGATAAGTCAGTCATTCCTCCCATTTCCACATTCATCCATTGCGAGGAAAAAAGAGAATTAATGGTCACCCAGCAGAAAGATACCTGTGGAATTCACTGAATCTTACTTAACAGTTGACCTCTCATCTCTGCTGAGGATCTGGATTATTTATCATGAAGGCGACTATAATTTCACACTGTCCCAGCAGGTGGGTTTGAGATGTGCAATTTCTATGAAATGCGCCACAAAGTAGGGCAAAAGAACATATGTGTGGAAACAGTCGAGGGCAGCTGGGTCTCCCAGGCTGGTCAGGCTCCTGATCCTGCCACCTAGGTCTGCCATACCTGTCACCCAGCACCCCCAAGTCCACTAAGCAGTGCTGCCCCCTGAAGAAACTACCTATGTCCTTAGGTTTATCCTGGTCCCCAGTAAGCCCTTGCTGGCCCCTCCCCTGCTCACACTCAGCCCAGAGAATGAGAGGGACAGATGTCCTCATCACCAGCCACCACTTTGTCCACAGAAGGACAGCCAAGGTGACATTGTGATAGGTAGACACTGGCTGTGGAGATGGGTCTGCTGTACGCATGACTTAAAGGGCTTAAGTGGGTCTGTGTTGGTTTCCCAACATCCCAGGAGGACATGGGATATGCTGCAGGTAAACCTAGGTCACCCTGCACCTTGGGATTCAAGGATAAGTGGGGTTACCACGAGCCTCTCCCGTTGGTGTCTGGATAAGAGAGTTTCCAAGAAACAATGCAGAGTGAAGGTTGTAAGAGAGCTCAGCCTTAGAGTAGAGGACTTACAGGTCTGTATTCCCAGAGGCCCCAGATTCAACCCCCTGCACTGCCAGATGCCAGAGCTGGGCAGTGATCTGATCACTCCCTTTGTCTTCTGCCAATCAGTCAATCAACTAATCAGTTAGTGCAATGTACTGATATGCTTACATGCAGTTAGCAGCCCTCTGATAACTTTCTATTGTCCCCTCCTGCCACTTGCTATCATTGAGCAGATGAGACTGGGTGCAGAGGTCTTAACCAGCTAGTTCCAGGTCCCCATGGGGGTGTGGTAAGGGGTTATCCCCTTCTCTGTTGTCTGTCCTGCCTCCCATTTCGGGAAGCTTGCTGCTCTTGGGGACTGGGTCCCTCTGGACTCCCCTCTGGGTTCTGTGCACACACATTTTTGCTTCTTCTTTGCATCCCATCAACAATCTGTTGAGTGTCCCAGTCCAAAGCAAAATGAGACATTCCATTCTGGAACATGTCCACTGTCACCCCAGCCACATAGTTCGGGGGTTGGGGGGGAGGTTCGAGCAGTGGAGCAGAGATGCAGGTATATCTCTTTCTCTCTCTTGAAGTATTTCTCTCTGTCTCTATCATAATTAGAAGGAAAGGTGGAAAGGAAGGAAGGAAGGAAGGAAGGAAAGAAGGAAGGAAAGAAGGAAGGGAGGGAGGGAGGGAGGGAGGGAGGGAGGGAGGAAGGAAGTACTTTAAGAATATCCATAGAACTGGGACTATTTGTCTAAAGGACACATTTCTCATTTTATTTCAATGCTTCACGTGAAATGTGTCAGGAGGATTTCACAACAGCATTGAGGCCAGGGAGCATGGGGGTGTTGCAAAACCCAGGCTGGTGACCTGGGGCTGCTGTGGAGTCCCTGTAGTCATGTCACTGCTGGGGACACATGGCAGCTCTGCATGGAGCTCTGAGGAGGCAGAATGGGAAGATAAATGGCTAGACTAGAAAAATCACCATTGGCCTTCATTGACTTCCCCCTCTGCTGTACAGCATGTGAGGCAGGGAGCTCCTGGATTCGCCTGTGACTCAGCAGGAAAATCTCTTCCTCTGCTTTCAGACTGGCAGCGGGGCTTATAAGAATCGGTGTCAATCAATATTTGTGAAAGTGATGCGAAAGAAGTTTTTTCTAAGACTTGATCCCATTGTTATCTGAGCAAGAAATGTATCCTTGTGGACACGGAATCTGGACGAGTGTTTGTTCCTGCAGCCTGGACCAGAATCACTGGGCAGGTGTTTCCACCAGCCAAGGGCTTTCTTTGACAAAGAGGGCAAAGGGGTTGATGGCAGCATCGTTTGTGATTTCGAAAGGAAATTGCTCACCTGGAAGGATGCCTGTTTTGCTTTGACTGTGGCCCAGCTTCCAGCCCAGCCCCCGTGGCACTGGGAAGATATGCTGTGGTGTGTTTCTCTCTCTCTTTCTCAATCTCTCTCTCTCTTCCCCTCTCTCTCTCTCTCTCTGATAAAAATTGACTCAGAGCTGTGAAGCCCCAGTAATGACCAAAAGATAGAGGGAAAGAGGAGGTAGAAGGAGGAGGAGGAGGAGGAGGAGGCAAAGGCAGAAAGAGGCAGGAACAGATGAAAAGGAAGAAACTATGAGCTTACCAGGTAAATAATGAAATGGGGGGACAGGTGGTGACACATTTGATTAAGTGCACACACTATAGGATGCAATGACCCAGGTTCAAACTCCTTGTCTTCACCTGCAAGGGAAAAGCTTCATGAGTGGTGAAGTAGAGCTGCAGGTGTCTGTCTCTTTCCCTATTTCCCCTTCCCCTCTTATTTTCTCTCTGTCTCTATTCAATAATAAACTAAATTTAAACTAACAATGAAATTAACTTCTACTAACTGCCTTACTGTTTACAAAGACCTTGAAATTAGTGTTGGAGAGAGTCATCATCAGGTAGAGAGCATGCCTTCCCACTCACATGGCCTGGTTTTGAGCCCCAGTCCACACATATGAGCACCATATTACCTGGGCAAGCCGTGTACCATAGGGTCTCTCCCACTTTCTGAATGCAAAAAACTACCTGGGACCAGGGAAATCTTATGCACAAGGTATTGGCTCTGCAAGAAAAAAAATCATTGAAATCCCATGAAAAACTCTTCTATTGGACATTTAATTTTTAAAATTATTGCATGTTGGGGGCCTGGCAGTAAGTAGCACATTGGGTTAAGTGCACATGGCATGAAGCGCAAGGACAAAGCAAGGGTCCCAGTTCGAGCCCCCGGCTCCCCACCTGAGGGGAGGATCACTTCACAGGTGGTGAAGCAGGTCTGCAGGTGTCTATCTTTCTCTTTTCCTCTCTGTCTTTCCCTCCTCTCTTGATTTCTCTCCACTCCAACAACAACAAGGGCAACAAAAATGGGGAAAAAATGGCCTCAAGGAGCAGTGGGTTATTTGTGGTGCAATCACTAAGCCCTAGTGATATCCCTGGAAGAAAAAAAAAAGATTTCATATATGTTCATGGTTAACATTACTCTAGATAAAAATCTATATATATGAAAAAAGAACCAGAGGTAAGGAATTACTCAGTGGGTGCATGAGTGCATGGCTTATCAAGCATGAGGTAAATGGAGATGGGTGATGGCCTTTTGCCTCTCTGTCTCATCTCTTTTATAAAAATAAAGTAAGATAAATTTTATTACCTTATATGTTCTTTTTTATTATTGATTTAATAATGATTGAAAAGACCATAGGATAAGAAGGGTGCAATTCCACACAATTCCCACCACAGGAGTTCAGTACCCTATTCCCTCCATTGGACACTTTGCTATTCTTTATCCCTTTGGGAGTGTGGACCCAGGATCATTATGAAGTGCAGAAGGTGGAAGGTCTGGCTTCTGTAATTGCTTCCCCACTGGACATGGGCATTGGCAAGTCGATCCATACTCCTAGCCTGTCTCTCTTGTTCCCTAATAGGGCAGAGCTCTGAAGTGGTGGGGCTTCAGGACACATTGGTGAGGTCACTTGCCCAGGGAAGTCGGGTTGGTGTTGTAGTAGCATCTGCAACTTGGTGGCTGAAAAGCATTAAGATATAAAGCAGAACAAATTGTTTAATAATCAGGAGCCTAAAGGCAAAAATATAGCAGATGAAGCAAAAATTAGTAAAGTCGTGGACCCTTGGGAATATACCTAAAATAGACCTACTAGCTTTTTCTCTTTCTCTTTCTATCTGAAAAAAAGTTGACCTAGAGTGGTGAAGCCCTGATAGCTCTATTAGGAAACCCCACCGGGAGCAAAGAGGTGCTATTCCCTCCCGCTGACAACAAAGGCAAAACATGGCTGATGGGTTAGTGTGCTGCTGTGGCCTGAGTCTGACCTTCCCTGCATTGGAAGAATCTTCAGCACTGTGATTTCCTTCCCTCTCTTAAGTTCTCTGGCTTTTGTTGTTGTTGTTTGTTTGTTGTTTTTGTTGTTTTTTTAAAGAAAAAAAGCAAGGCAACAAAAATAGCATTCAAATGAGAAAGCGAGTTGATTATTTTTTCTCTTCTCTTCTTTTTTTCCCCCCCTCCAGGGTTATCACCGAGGCTCTATGCCTGCATTACAAATCCACTGCTCCTAGAGGCTATTTCCCCCCCCTTTTTTAGCCCTTGTTTATTGTTGGTGTTGTTATTATTGTTGTTGTTGTTGCTGTCATTGTTGTTGGGTAGGACAGAGAAATGGAGAGAGGAGGGGGAGATAGAGAGGGGGAGAGAAAGATAGACACCTGCAGACCTGCTTCACCATCTGTGAAGCGACCCCCCCTCCCCCGCAGGTGGGGAGCTGAGGGCTCGAACCCGGGATCCTTAAGCTGGTTCTTGCTCTTCCCGCCGTGTGCACTTAACCTGCTGCACCACCGCCCAGCCCCTTTCTCCTCTCCTCTTAATTTTCTAAGTGCTTTTAAGAGTGCACAGTGTTCATAAAAATCACAAAGATTTTATAAAGATCACTTTCCTTAGAAGTCAGTTTTTCTTATTTCATTGGTAGATATTGATTATTTATTAAACTACCCACCATGTGCTTCTTATGATCCTACATGGGGGGACATTGTCAGGTATAACACAGTTAATGAAAAATCTGTCTCACCGAACTTACCATCTAATGAAAAATTATAACCAGAAAGTTTCCATAATCATCATTTGGTTAAACTGCTTTGAGAGTTTTTTGGGAGGAAAGAGAGAGTGTCTAAATGGGAAATTTGACCTTGTTGTTTTTTTAATTTTTTTATTTTATCTGATGTTTAAAGACCTGGACTATTCATTTTCTGGTTTCATTAAGTCATCAGCTCAGCTTCTTCTTTTTCCTTTTTCATTTTATAGCAGAGCACTGTTCAGCTCTACTACATCATGGCGTGGGGGATCGACCTTGGCACCTCAGACATGAGGATCTCTTTGCACAACCATTATATGAACCACCTGTTGTGGTTCAGCTTTAAAAAAAAAAATCCATAACCACTGTTAGGATTGTGTTTGTGTTTTGCATTTGAGGCTAATATTAGTAATTGTCATTAACAATTAAAAACAAATAAAAAATGGCGACTAATCCCTAGCACTGCAAAAACGGCATCATCTGTTTTCCATCTACACCATGCCTCGGCCTCGCGTGAGCTTAATGTGCAGCTTGGCGGTACGAGAATCCGGCATGAAGCCCAGCCAGTCTATCTTGGCGTTACTCTCAATCGCACCCTGTCATTTCACAAACATCTCATAAAAACTGCAGCAAAGGTGGGTGCGAGGAATCACATCATTGCAAGACTGGCCAGCTCCTCATGGGGCGCGAGCGCTTCCACACTACGATCATCATCTCTGGCATTATGCTATTCCACTGCAGAATACTGTGCCCCACCCAGTATGGTTCCGTAGCCCCCATGTCCACTTGGTCGATTCCAAATTATATTCCTCCATGAGGATAATTTCTGAAACCATCCGTTCCACCCCGGTCCCATGGCTGCCAGTTCTTAGCAACATCGCCCCGCCAGATATTCGTCGGGATGCGGCATCATCTAAGTTCACTTCCCACGTCTACGCTCGACCGGACCTGCCAATATACGCGGATATCTTCGCCCACCCTGTCCAACGCTTGACATCTCATCACCCAATCTGGTCCCCTACGCCTACACTGAACTTCTCTGTTCCAGTCTCTTGGAAACAGAGGTGGCAGTCAGCTGAGATAAAGAACAAACACCTCATCACAGACCCCTGCAAGCGTCAACCCGGCTTTGACCTAGCACGTTATGATTGGGCCCTCCTCAATCGCTATCGAACAAGCCATGGCTGGTGCGCCACTATGTTCCATCGCTGGGGAGCCAGAGACGACCCGAACTGCCCCTGCGGCTACAGACAGACTATGACCCACATAGTCAACGACTGCCACGTCTCCAGATTCAAAGGAGGTCTCGAAACTTTACATCAGGCTCAACCTGACGCTGTTGACTGGCTACGGAAGAAGGGCAAACGCTAGAAGAAGAAGAATTAACAGGCTGGGGAGGAAGCAGAATGATTATGGAAAAAGTCATTCATGCCTGAGGCATCAAAGGTTTCAGGTTCAGTCCCCAGCATCACCATAAGCCAGAGTTAAACAGTGCTCTAAATAGTAATAATGATAGTCATTAAAATGCAAAAAATAAGTCACAATTCAAATACTACTAATTAGTAATTTGTGTCCTCACAGAGATTCTCACCACACAAGCGGAGCTGGTAGGTACACCTTTGCTTGAGGGCAGAAAACATCTCAAATCTGAATAGTAACTGGAGTTCCAGTCATTCTCTGGGGCTGTCTTACTACATACTCCTAATCAGCAAAGCAGGTGGCTCTGACTAGCAATATTTTTCCCTAAAAAAAGTACAAAACAACATTTAGAAATTAAAACAGAACTTAATGTGATTTGTGATGCACAATTTGTTTTTTAATCACCTTTATTGTTCTTCCATTCATTCTCTGTATGATCTATGTTCTTTGTGGAAAATATGAATAATGCAGAGAAAGTTGAGACTAGAAAGCTTATCTGTTTTTGTAAGTGTGTACATATACAATAATTTACATACCTTATTCCCAGCTAACTTGCAGAAGTCACTTACTATTTCTAAGAAATAATCTGTGGTTCCTTCTGGAATTTGCAAATGTGCCCAAGCCTGTGATCTGAAAACAATGACAACTAGTTCCTTTCTTTGCAATACCTACGACTTCCTTTCTCCGTTTTGTGCTTATTTGTTTGCTTGCTCAGTTTTCCCTGGCTGTAACATTCCTTTGACACTCACAGCAGGGCTAATGGAGGTCACTTCTGCTTCTATCCCTGTCTGAGGAAAACATACACTATACTTGCTCTGCTCCCCATTTGGGCAGGAGGTCTCCTAGCTAGTCACCACAATGTGTTAGCTTAACCTATCAGACACTCATTGTCTCACAGCTGGGGAGGCCAGATTTCAAAATCAAGGTCTGAACAGGATTACTCCCTTCCAGGTGCTCAGAGGGACCATCTGTTTCACCCTCTCTCCTAGTTTGGGGGAGACTCTTGGCTCCTGTTGGCGGATAAATGTCATCACTCTTGATGTCCACCTCCATCTCTACGTGATCTCCTGTGTCTGCTTGTGTCTTCTCTTCATTGGATTCAGTGTCTTTAACTTCATTGCATTTGAAAAAGCTCTCTTTTCCAAATAAGATAACATTCAGTTTTCAGCATTAAGGCTTAGCCATATCCTTGGGAAACAGAGGGCAGTTCTGTCCTCTAAGCTCTCTGTAAGGTGGCCTTGAGTTCCTAGTTTGCAATTTTTGACATTCATGAATTTTGTCCTTGTCAGTGTTTCTCTATTCCATGTTTCTTTTGCAGTTTAATATCTCATTATCATTTTTTCTTTCCCCTCTTTCTAGGATTTAACTTACTGTGGTCTTTTCTTTTCCTTTCTTTTCTTTCCCCCCTTAACATGAGATGGTTGGTTCACTGAATGTCAATCTCTCTTTCACTTTTTTGAACTTCCAAATGTGTTTTGTTTTCAGTATTTATTTATTGATTTACTTATTTGACAGACTTGGAGAGAAATCGAGAGGGGAGAGAGAGGGTAGAAGACAGACACTTACAGTACTGCTTCACCATTTGAAAAGCTTCCTTTCTGTATGTGGGAGCTAGGGGACTGAACCCAGGTCCAAGAGAACTGTAATATGTGCTCAACCAGAGGCACCACTGCTGCCCCCACCCCCCCCAAAGTAAACACTTAAGATTACACTTTCCTTTTTTTAATTAATTAATTAATTTGTTATTGGCTAGAGACAGAGAGAAATTGAGAGAGAAGGGGGAGACAGAGAGGAAGAGAGACAGAGAGACACCTGCAGACCTTCTTCACCATTTGTGAAGCGACTCCCAGCAGGTGGGGAGCTGGAGGCTTGAACTGGGATCCTAACTGGTCCTTGCACTTTGCACCATGTGTGCTTAACCCGCTGTGCTACTGCCTGACTCCCAAGATTACATTTTTCTTTCTAGGCACATTTTTACTTGCATTTCATAAGTTTTTTTTTTTTTTTTCAGTGATTTTGAAGAAGCATTGAGCTTTTTTTTTTTTTTTTTTAATTTTTTATTTAAGAAAGGATTAGTGAACAAAAGCATAAGGTAGGAGGGGTACAACTCCACACAATTCCCAACACCCAATCCCCATAACCCACCCCCTCCCCTGATAGCTTTCCCATTCTCTATCCCTCTGGGAGCATGGACCCAGGGTCGTTGAGGGATGCAGAAGGTAGAAGGTCTGGCTTCTGTAATTGCTTCCCCGCTGAACATGGGCGTTGACTGGTCGGTCCATACCCCCAGTCTGCCTCTCTCTTTCCCTAGTAGGGTGTGACTCTGGGGAAGCTGAGCTCCAGGACACATTGGTGGGGTCTTCAATCCAGGGAAGCCTAGCCAGCATCCTGGTGGCATCTGGAACCTGGTGATTGAAAACAGAGTTAACATATGAAGCCAAACAATTTGTTGAGCAATCATGGATCCCAAGCTTGGAATAGTGGAGAGGAAGTGTTAGGGAGGTACTCACTGCAAACTCTAGTGTAGTCCTGCTTTCAGGTATATATTTTGCAGTAGTTTATGGATACGTGTGCACATAAGCTCTCTCTCACAGAAACTGGTGTATATCTAGGTTATGGGACTTTGTTAGAAAGTGAACTACCTGAGATGAAATTAGAGTGTACTATTAAAGGAAAGGTCTCACCCGAGTAATGAAGCTGAAGGGTTGTCATTCCACACGTGAAGTCTCTGGATACATTCTGAGGTGAAGCATGTTGAGGTAGCAATCGTTGCTTTGGTTAGGTTGTGATCGGCAGATGCAATGTTATTTGGTTTGGATTGGGAGATGCATACGGGAAAGTGGGCCCTATCCAAGGGTTCCAGGACTGGGGGAAGTAGGGGCTCTATAGTGAAGATGTGAGGTTCCTGCTGTCTTAGGGTTCAAAAAGACACTCAATAGTTAATATTATCATCACATTATTTGTTAATTGGGTTAACTTTGAAAAGTCCCTTTGTTATGGTTTGCTGGACAGTACCCAGTATCTTGTATATAGCTGTGCTATTGGAAGCTTCTAATCTACTTGGTCTAGGCTTTTGAGAGAGTCCGCATATCAAATACATAGCCTATATATTAAAAAGATTCAGTTTGTCTTTTGAGAAACTTTGAGACATACAATTGATTTCCCCCTCTCATATTAATTAGCTACTGATTTATATGTCTACATTTTGCTAGGAGTGTACATAAACACCATTCCCACCACCAAAGGACTGTGACCCATCCCTCCCGCCCACTCCCACCCCCCACTGGCCCAGGAAGCTACATGCCTACCCCTCACCACTGGGTTTTTACTTTGGTGCCCTACTTACAATTTGATCAGGTCCTGCTTTTAGTTTCCCTTTCAGATCTTCTTAGTCAGCTTCTGTTGATGAGTGGGATCATCCCATACTCATCTTTATCTTTCTGACTTAGTTCACTTAACATAATTCCTTCTAGCTCTGTCCAAGATGGGTCAGAGAAGGTGGGTTCATTGTTCTTGATAGCTGCATAGTATTCCATTGTGTATATATACCACAGCTTTCTCAGCCACTCATCTGTTGTTGGGCACCTGGGTTGCTTCCAGGTTTTAGCTATTATGAATTGTGCTGCTATGAACATAGGAGTACACACCTCTTTTTTGGTTGGGTGTTATGGAGTCCTTGGGGTATAACCCCAGGAGAGGAATTATTGGGTCATATGGAAGGTCCATGTCTAGCCTTCTGAGAGTTTTCCAGACTGCTCTCCACAGAGGCTGTACCAATTTACATTCCCACCAGCAATGTAAAAGGGTTCCTCTGTCCCCACATCCTCTCCAGCATTTGTTGCTGCTGTCCTTTTTGATGTATGCCATTCTTACAGGAGTGAGGTGGTATCTTAGTGTTGTCTTGATTTGCATTTCTCTGATAATCAGTGACCTAGAGCAGTTTTTCATATGTTTGTTAGCCTTTTGGATCTCCTCTGTGGTGAATGTTTTGTTCATTTCCTCTGCCCATTTTTGGATGGGGTCATTTGCTTTTTTGCGGCTAAGTTTGCTGAGCTCTTTATATATTTTGGTGATTAGTTTCTTGTCTGATGTCTGGCATGTGAAGATCTTCTCCCATTCTGTGAGGGGTCTCTCTGTTTGTTTAATAGTTTCTTTGGATGTGCAGAAGCTTTTCAATTTGATGTAGTCCCATTGGTTTGTTTCTGCTTTGGTCTTCCTTGCAATTGGGTTTGATTCATCAAAGATGTCCTTGAGGTGTATGTGGGAAAGTGTTTTACCAATGTTTTCCTCTAAGTATTTGATTGTTTCTGGTCTGACATCTAGGTCTTTGATCCATTTGGAGTTGATTTTTGTTTCTGGTGAGATAAAGTGGTTCAATTTCATTCTTCTGCATGTTTCAACCCAGTTTTCCCAGCACCATTTATTGAAGAGAGCCTCCTTTTTCCATTTAATCCTTTGGGCCCCCTTATCAAAGATTAGATGCCCATAGGTGTTGGGATTTACTTCTGGGCTTTCAATTCTGTTCCACTGGTCTGTATGCCTATTTTTGTTCCAGTACCATGCTGTTTTGATGATGATGGCTTTATAATATAGTTTAAGGTCTGGGAGTGTGATGCCTCCATTTCTGTTTCTTTTCCTTAAGATGGTTTTGGCAATTCTAGGTGTTTTCAGGTTCCAGATAAATGATTGTAGCGTTTGTTCTATTCTCTTAAAGAAGCCTGGTGGAACTTTGATGGGTATTGCATTAAATTTGTATATGGCTCTGGGGAGAATATTCATTTTGATGATATTTATTCTTCCAATCCATGAGCATGGGATATCTTTCCATTTCTTGGTATCAGTTTCTATCTCCTTGAGTAGCGACTCATAGTTTTCAGTATACAAGTCTTTCACTTCTTTGGTCAACTTTATTCCTAGGTATTTGATTGATTTTGCTGAAACAGTAAATGGGAGTGATTTCTGGATGTCTTCTTCTTCAGATTTAGTGTTTGCATAAAGAAATGCCACTGATTTTTGTACATTGATTTTGTAGCCTGATACCTTGCTATATTGCCTAACAACTTCCAGTAATTTTCTACTGGATTCTTTAGGTCTTTCTATGTATACTATCATATCATCTGCAAATAGTGAGAGCTTGACTTCTTCCCTTCCAATCTGTATCCCTTTGATTTCTTTCTCTTGCCTGATTGCTATGGCAAGAACTTCCAATACTATGTTGAAGAGTAACGGTGACAGTGGACAGCCCTGTCTAGTCCCCGATCTGAGGGGGAATGCTTTCAGCTTCTCTCCATTGAGTATGATGTTGGCTTTGGTTTGCTATATATAGACTCCACTATCTTGAGGAATTTCCCATCTATTCCCATTTTCTGTAGAGTTTTGAGCATGAATGGGTGTTGGATTTTGTCAAAGGCTTTCTCTGCATCTATTGAGATAATCATGTGGTTTTTGGCTTTGCTTTTATTGATGTGATGAATGACATTGATTGATTTACGGATGTTGAACCAGCCTTGCATTCCTGGGATGAATCCCACTTGGTCATGATGAACAATCTTTTTGATGTGTTGCTGTATCCGGTTGGCCAAGATCTTGTTTAATATTTTGGCATCTATGTTCATCAGAGATATTGGTCTGTAGTTTTCCTTTTTTGTTCTGTCCCTATCAGCTTTTGGTATCAGGGTGATGTTGGCTTCATAAAAGGTGGAAGGGAGTATTCCTGTTTCTTCAATCTTATGGAATAGCTTAAGAAGTATGGGTATTAACTGTTTCCTGAAAGTTTTGTAGAATTCATTTGTGAAGCCATCTGGTCCAGGACTTTTGTCGTTGGGGAGATTCTTAATAACGGTTTCAATTTCTTTGTCTGTGATTGGTGCATTTAGATTTTGTAGTTCTTCTTGGTTCAGTTTTGGAAGTGCATAGGTTTCTAGGAATTGTTCCATTTCTTCCAGATTCTCTAGCTTGGTGGCATATAGTTCTTTATAGAAGTTTCGCAGAATTCTCTGGATTTCTGTGGTGTCAGTTGTGATATCTCCTGCATCGTTTACAATTCTATTAATTTGAGTCTTCTCTCTTTTTTGTTTGGTGAGTCTGGCTAGGGGTTTGTCAATTTTGTTTAATCTTTCAAAGAACCAACATTTGGCTTCATTGATCTTTTGTATGGTTCTTTTATTTTCGATGTTGTTTATTTCTGCTCTAACTTTAGTGATTTCTGTCCTTCTGGTTGCTTTAGGGTTCCTTTGTTCCTCTTCCTCTAAGTCCTTGAGGTGTCTAGTAAGGTCGTTCATTTGGGCTTCTTCTTGGTGTTTAATATGTGATTGTATGGCTATAAGTTTCCCTCTCAGTACTGCTTTCGCTGTGTCCCAAATATTTTGATAGGTTGTGTCTTCATTTTCATTAGTTTCCAGGAACATTTGAATTTCCTGTTTGAGTGAGTGTCTGACCCAGTGGTTCTTAAGGAGCATGTTGTTTAGTTTCCAAATTCTATGTCTTTTAATAATTTTCCGTTTGTTGTTAAAAGTTAGTTTTACTCCACTGTGGTCTGAGAAGATACTTGGGATGATTTCAATGCTCTTGAATTTATTGATGCTGTCTTTGTGGCCTAACATGTGGTCTATCCTTGAGTATGTGTTATGTGGATTTGAAAAGAAGGTGTATTCCAGTTTTTTGGGGTGGAGGAGTCTGAAAATGTCCAAGAGGTCTAATCTGTCAATCTTTTCATTCAGTTCTCTTGTATCTTTATTGGTTCTCTGCTTTGTTGATCTGTCTAAGTGTGAGAGTGGGGTATTGAAGTCTCCCACTATTATTGTATTACTATTGATGTATTTTTGAAATTCTTTCAGTAGGTGTTTAATGTATTTAGATGGTCCCTCGTTGGGTGCATAGATGTTAATAATTGTTAAGTCTTCTTGGCTGATTGATCCTCTAATCATTATGTAATGTCCTTGCCTATCTTTTATTACTTTATTTAATTTAAAATCTATCGTGTCTGAGATGAGAATGGCTGTTCCTGCCCTTTTTTGTGGACCGTTAGCCTGTATGATAGTTTTCCATCCTTTCACTTTAAGTCTGTGTTTATCTTGTTGTAACAGATGGGATTCTTGCAAGCAGCATATGGTTGGGTTATGTTTTCTGATCCATCCCCCCACCCTGTGCCTTTTGGTGGGTGAGTTTAAGCCATTGACATTTATTGATATTATGGATTTAATGTATTGTAGTGCCATTGTTCTAAAAAACGATTTGTTTACTCTGATATATTACAAGTATTATAGTAATGTTCTTGTTTATAAGAGGTCTTTTAGTACCTCTTTCAGGGCCGGCTTGGTGATAGTTGCCTCCTTTAACTGTTGTTTGTCTAAGAAGGTTTTGATCCCTCCATCTAGCTTGAATGAAAGTCTAGCAGGATATATTATCCTTGGTTGAAACCCTTTTTCATTCAGGGCTCGATAGATATCTTGCCACTCCCTTCTGGCTTTTAGAGTTTGAGTGGAGAAATCTGCAGAAAGTCTTATGGGTTTTCCCCTGTATGTGACTTTTTGTTTCTCTCTTGCAGCCTTTAGGATCCTTTCTTTATCCTTACTTCTTCTCATTGTGACTATGATGTGTCTTGGTGTTTTCAGGTCTGGGTTGATTCTGTTTGGTACTCTCTGGGCCTCTTGCACCTTGATATCCTTTCTGTTATTCAGGTCTGGGAAATTTTCTTGTATTATTTCCTCTAGAATGTTTGCTTCCCCTTCCTCTCTTTCTTCCTCTGGCAGGCCAATTATACGAATGTTACTTCTTTTGAGATCATCCCATATGTCTCTGTTGTTGTTTTCAGTGTCTCTCAATCTCTTTTTAAGCTCTTTCACCTCTTTCTTAGTTTTCTCTAACTCATCCTCTGTCTGACTAATTCTGTTTTCTGCTTCTGTTAGTCTGCTTTCCCTTGCCTCAGCTTCTTTCTTCATTACAGCTATTTCAGCTTTCAGTTCTCTAATTGTCTCAAGATAATCAGTATTTTCCTTGGGTGTCTCAACTGTTGTTTCCCTAATACTGCCATTCCTTTCCTCCAATGTTGTTTTCATTTCTGTGATTAATAAGTTTATTATTGCTTGCATACTTTTCTTATCTATGGTTACTTCTGATTGATTTATGGTTTCTTCTGGGCTCTTGTCTTCATTCATTGGGGTAGCAGTTTTATTTGTTTTTAATCTACCCATATTTTTTTTATTTATGTGTTTTTCTCTCTCTCTCTCTTTTTTTAATGCTCTGTTGTTCCTCAGTTGTTGTGTTGTGAGCACAAGTAGCACTGTACTAAATACCTTTATGACAATTGCACTCACCAACCTCCGGAATTACAGTAGCAACTGAAGTAAGTATTGAAGGAGTTTAATCATTACCAGTTAGCCAAAAAATTTCTCCAGTCCGTGAAAAAATAGTAACCAAATCCCAGTGAAGAAAGAGAAAAGAAAGAGAGGATAGCAAGAATAGACAGTTATGCAAATCTACTATCCAGTGTATATTCTAGGGGTAACAAGAGTGTAAAGGGAAATAGAGCAGAGATACACACATAGAAAGTCCACTCTGGGACAGATTTCTTCCCCAAAGTAATTCACAAATTCAGAAAGGCAAAGAAGAAAGAAGTGTATGACAGGATAAAAAAAAATAGTAATAATAAAAAATAAAAAAAGAGATAGAGAGAGATAAGAGAGAGAAAAGGGAGAATATAACAAGAAGGGTTGTAATTAAAGAGCAGTGTGAGTAACTTCCCAAATGTGTATCAGTGAGTTTAAAAAAAAAAAAAAAAAAACCCTGTTTGGTGGTATGGGGTATCCTGCTAGTAGCTGGTCCCAGGCACTGTTTATGGTGGGGCGGGGGGAGCGGCGGGAAGGATGTATGCTTGAAAATTAAAAGGAAGAAAAAAGAATTTTTTCCCCTACTCTAATTCTTAACCCAAATTAAGTTATAGACACCTTGGTATGACCGCTGTGGCCCCTTATTGGCTGGCCTGCTAAAGGCAGAAAATCCTATTGTTTACATGAGATGTGTCCGGAGCTCAAAGGCTAGCCACTTCTCCGTAGTCCGCCATCTTCCGGGAAACCCCCCCCCCTCCAGACTTTTTTAAAGGATTTCTCAAAAATGAAAACTAGCTCCAAATCCTTTGATCCAATGAGAGCTATACTCAAGAAGTCTTTGGATCTGCTCTCAGGGTCGCGGTGGACCCTGGATTCTCCCAAGAGGAAGCCCCCGAGCTAAAGTGCTCTCTCCGGGTCCTCTGCCCGCCGCGCTCTGCAACCGGCGGAGGAGCCGCCTTCCCGGGCGGGCGGAGGACAATGCCCGGCGCACTCTCCTTGCCCGGCACCCTGGGAATTCTGGAGCCCCGCTAGTCCGTGTCACCTTTACTCTAATTCTTAACCCAAATTAAATTGTACCCACTCTTTGGTGTCACCCCTTATTAACTGGCCTGCTAAAGGCAGAAAATCCTACCGTTGCCAACGATGCCGTCAGAGCGCTCGCTGTCAGCAACTTCTCAGGCCGCCATCTTCCTCTCATATCGCATTTCATAAGTTTTTATCAATTGTATTTTTGCTTTCAGTTAGTTCAGACTTTTTTGTTTGTTTTCACTTTTCATCAGATTTCTTCTTCTTTCTCTTATTCTCAAATATTTAATACGTTTTGGGACAGAAGTGACTAGGAGTGTGGGGCATAAAGACTGACTTTGAACTGACAATGTTTGAAGCCAGGGTAGTGGGGAGTTGAGAATCTTAAAGAAGGTCAAATCATGACTTTTGGAAATGCTGTGGATGACCCAGAGAGCTACTGGATTGTTGAATAAGTCATGGCACTTTTTTTTTGCACTGGAAAAACTTAGAAAAATGATGCATCATGACTTTTCCAACAACCCAATAACTCACTAGGTAGGGTGCACACTTTGCCATGCATGTGACCCAAGTTCAAACCCCAGCATCTCATGGGAGGTGCAATGGAACCAGAGGAAGGGCTGGTATTGTGGTGTCTTTCTTTCTTTCTTTCTTTCTTTCTTTCTTTCTTTCTTTCTTTCTGTCTCTCCCTCATCTCTGTGTCTCTACCTGAATGGAAAAGTAACACAGAAAAGTGAAATCACACATATGTCAGGCTCTAGCTATGCCAAAGGGGAAAAGATCTAGGCTCATCCACCATTGACCCAAGCCAAAGTTAGGCTTTTTTTTTTTTTCTATTATGTATTCTCTTTGAGGTTATTATTAGCTGAGTAAATCTATTCACCCAGCTAATAATTTGTCTGCTATGTAAATCCTAGATGTGTATTTTTCTTAAGCAAAAATAGGTAGACCATCATTTCTAGTTCAAATAAATCAAGCTAAAATATCTTTGACAATATATTTTGTATCATGGCTGAGGAGGGACTCAGTGGGTAGAGTACAGGACTTGAGTGTTTGAGAAAGCTGGGGAGATATCACAGCACTAGAGCACAGGACTTGTATGCCTGAGGCTCGAGTTCAGTCCTTGCTACCACTGTAGGGCAGAGCTGAGTAGTGATGGCACACCCAGTTAAACACACGCTGCAGTGCACAAGGACCTGCAGGGGGGAGCTTCCCGAGCAGTGAAGCAGTGCTATAAGCGTCTTGCTTCCTCTCTCCTTCTCAGTCTCCCCCTCCCCTCTCAATTTCTCTCTGTCTCTATCTAAAATAAATAAATAAATGCATACACAAATACGTAGTTTTTTTAAAAAAATACACACAGGGACAGCTAGACGAGACAACACAGTACCAGAGCTTCCCCTGGCCTGGTGGCACTTGCTGTGAGGTGCTGGCACTTGAACCTGAGTCATGCACATGATAAGACCCACACCTCCCAGTTCTGTAAGTTGCTTTCAAACATGTTTGATTCTAGTTAGAAATGTCTCTCGGTTAACAAGCCTGCCTGGGAAATATTTGGAACTCCTAGCACAGCCTTCCCACAGCTGTTGGAATTCTGCCACTGCTTCACTGGCAGACAGAGGCCTGGACAGAATGAAGACAGGGCTAAGATGAGGACTGTGGGTCTGGGCTCATGGTCAGATGGGCCTTCTGCCCTTCTGTGGACTAAACAGCCTACCTGCCTCACTTTTCTCCTCCTCGTTCCAGGCTGTGACTTCCGGACTCAGTTCTGCTTCCCCTCCACCTGATTGCATTCTTTCCCAAGTAGCTAGCAAGACATCCACTGCTGACAATGGTACTTCTCAGTGCCATCTGGCTGGGCACGGACTGCATCCAAGCAGACTCGCGAGGAATGGGCTCTCGGAAGGAAAGAAAATAGAAGTGCGTCTCCCAACTATTTATATAGCCAGCTCTGGCCCAGAAAATGAGACACTAGCACTGGAAGGCATTCGGTGGTGTTTCTCCTTTTCTGGTACTTTGTGAAGTTGAAATCCTAACCATCTGTTCCTGAAGATAGACTGTAGAAACCTCCGGATTCCATCTTCCTTCCCATTAACAGAGCACAGGCCCCTCGGGGGGAACCCTCTACTAATGGAGGTACTCAGTCACAACTAGACTGAAGTCACCAAGGAAAGCCAGCACCAAACAATACCTCAGTCCCAGGCTGCTTTGTTGGCCTCCTGAGGCTGGTGTTTGAAATGGGGCATCTCTCTGATTCTGTCTCTTTTTTATTTTAATTAATTAGTTAATTAATTGGATACAGACAGAAATTGAGGGGGGAGATAGATAAATAGATAGGTAGATGATAGATAGGTAGATGATAGATAGATAGACAGATAGATAGATAGTCTTTCAGCACTATCTCACCACTTTGAAGCTTCCCTCCTGCATGTGAGGACCAGGTCCTTTCACATTGTAACTTGTGCACTTTATCACTATCTCTCTGGGTTCATTCTCTTGCTGCTTTCCAATTCTCAAAATAGTCCCCAGATCTTGCCCAGGGAACGCAAAAGCATTTCACACTAGGTGATGGATTTAATTTGCTTTCCTTATTCAGCCTGTAAGATGAGGTGGGTGTGAAAAGTAGGCCTCTGAAATAATCCCTCATCTACGGCGAGTCTGTCCCACTTCCATTCCCGTCTCTGTGTGGTGGGTGATCTCACTTCCTCTCTAGTAGGCTGGAGAGCAAACATGACTCTCGACTCTTGAGGGGTCTGGAATCACCTCCTCTGGGGGCCAAGCCAGCATTTCATTCTTTTGAGTTAATGTGCTCCGTTCCCATTTTCTCTCTCAACAAGCTGCTCTAGTCTTCTCTCAGCAATGCTTTCTCTTCTTCCCTTTAATAAACCATCTTACTCAGCAGCTGCTGCTCACTGAGCACCCAGGGCACTGAGATAAACAAAACCTAGTTTTCACCCCCAGAGTAACTGAAATCAAATGTAGAGCCAGACATGTCAACAGACTCCCACTCCACGATCAGACAAGAGTTCTGTGAGATCAAAGCTGACTCAT
The DNA here is from genome assembly GCF_950295315.1 of Erinaceus europaeus. NCBI lineage: Eukaryota > Metazoa > Chordata > Mammalia > Eulipotyphla > Erinaceidae > Erinaceus > Erinaceus europaeus. Next base: position 77,537,400 of record NC_080176.1, read on the forward strand.
GCAGAGGAGGAGGGATTCACAGAACTGCAACTCTTCCCTTTCTTCTACCATCCATCATTTTCTTGTATCTAATGGTGACTTTCTTTTTTATATTAAATTTCATGGGCTTTTAAGATCACTTTGTTTTCAAGGTTTGTTTATTTGTCTTTATCACAGCATTTCCCTTTTTATGGATCTTACAGGTCAAATATATTCTTGTATTTCTTGGGCTTTTTAAAGATATATTTATTAATTTATGAGAGAGAAAGAGAAGAAGAGGGAGCGAGAGGCAGAGGCAGAGAGAGAGAGAAAGAGAGATGCGGTGGTACTTGCCATACTGGGGACTGAACTGGGGATCTCACACCTGAGTCCAGTGCTCTATCCACTGTACCACTTCCTGGGCTCTGGTTGTGTCTTTATTTGGGTCTTACGTGAGAGGCAAAGCTACTAAGAAGCAGCCCCTAGGGTCAAGGAATCCTGCAGGCCAGTCATTGCTGAGGGCTGAGAGAAGGACAGTAAATATCCCCCTAGACTCCTAGAGGGAGGTGACAGAAGAAAGAGTCAAGATATGGGAGGAGACAGTGTCCTCTGCTTTGGCTGCAAAGAAGGGAGAGGGAGAGAGAAAACGCATTGATCCCTAGAGAGATTTCGTTTCCGTGCCTTTCAAGAGAGGAACATGTTGTTAAAATTCGGAGGCTCCTGCTGGCCCGGCTAGCTTCACCGGTGGGTAACAGAGACGCGGAGACAACGGCTGGGCAGGGAAGCTGTATTTCTTTATTCAGGAACAACGATTCATAAACTAAGACAAACTAATCACCAAACAGAACTCTGCAGTCTCTTTGCTGCGGCGCAAGCACTCTCTCTAACACTGCAACTCAGGAACCCTCTCTCCGGGTTCCTTGGGGCGGGGCCAAGCGGGCAGCGAAACTAACTGGACTGATCCAATTCTCTTGGCAGGGGAGAACTACCCAATGTAAAGCGTACAACAGGAACAGAGCATACTGAATTTTCTGGATTCTGCAGCTGGGCACTGGCCTCATTGTCAAAAGGAAATGTTTTTAAGAACTGCCACTAAGGGGCCAAGTGGTGGTACACCTGGTTGAGCACACACATTACAGTGTACAAGGACCCAGGCTCAAGCCCCTAGACCCCACCTGCAGGAGGGAAGCTTCACGAATGGTGAAGCAAATCTGCAGGTGTCTCTCTTACTTTCCCTCACTATCTCTCCCTCCCCTCTCAATTTCTGTCTGTCTCTAATAAATAAATATATATTTTTAAAAAACTACCACTAAAAGCACATTAGAACTACTTGCTATTTTTCCAATGCTATTTTCCAGGCCCAGTAGTAGAGAACTAAGAGTAAATAAATATATTGGGCCTGGGTAGGTATCTGAGTGTTGGAACAGAGGACTTGCCTACCTGAGTCTCCGGAGATCCCAGGTTCAATCCCAGGCACAATCAACTATATACCAGAGCTAAGCATGACTCTGGTTGGTCTTTCTCAGCTCCTCTCTCTCTCTCTCCTTGATAAATGAATAGATGCTTGGAGATGGTACAGAAATGGAACACAGGACTTGAAAACATGAGTCTCAGAGTTTGATTCCTGGTACCACATATAGTTAGAATGCTACTCTGATTTGTTCATTTTTCTCTCTCTCTCTCTGCCAAGAATAACTAAATATTTTTAATTGAATAAGTAAATCTTTTAAAAAGAAGTAAAAGGGGGGCCAGGTGATAGCATACCTGGTTAAGTGCACACATAACAGTGTGCAAGGACCCAGATTCAAGCCCTGGGTCCCCACCTGCAGGGAGAAGCTTCACAAGTGGTGGAGCAGGGCTGCAGGTGTTTCTCTGTCTCTCTCCCTCTCTCCCTTTCACTTTCCTCTCAATTTTTCTCTGTCTCTATCCAATATATAAATACAAATATTAAGGAAACAGAAAAGCAAGTAGGTAAATATTATAAAGTGGGCCACTGGGGGGCTGGTTGTGGAGAGGCAAGAAAACATTGTTTGAGAGATGAGTCTACGGAACTCAGGTCCTTGTGCGAGAGGAGTCTTGAGCAGCACTTTGTGAGGGAAACAAAGGGAAAGGGAGACTAGGAGATATTTTCTGGAAAGTGTTCAAAGTCTTGAATGTATGTTGTAAGGAGCAATATGACCCACCTACTGGTGAAGTGTGGAGTTTTAGCTGCTATCCTCTCCATGCCCACCCCATGCCTGAGGGAACAGGTGTGTCTGGAGAAGGGTTCCTTGCACCCGCTGGGCACCTGCACACCCATGCTCACAGAAATCCATGTGCACCCCCCAAAATGGGAGATGGCAACATTGACGGGTAAGGGATGGATAAGGAAGTGGTGTGTATGCACTGTGGAATAGCAACCGGCTTTAAGAAAAGATAAAGTGGGTGTTTTCCTACAACCACCATTCCCCCATTTCCAGGAGACATGTTCACGTGTGTGAGAAAGAACTCAGGTCTCACGTACATTGTGTGTGAGTTTTCATAGTCTTTCTATACAGTTGTGTTTGTCTCTGAAACTTCAACAGTGATAAGCAGTCACTGTCATGAAATGGGGAACCGACCTTTTCGATATCAAAGATAAATCAAAGTTACCACTATTTTATTTTCAAAAATTTGTGTGCAAAAAAAACATAAAGCAAAGTCACTTTTTCACTCATTAGTGAGTTTTTTTTAAATTTTTTTATTTTAATATTTATTTTATTTATTTATTCCCTTTGTTGCCCTTATTGTTTTATTGTTGTAGTTATTATTGTTGTTGTCATTGTTGGATAGGACAGAGAGAAATGGAGAGAGGAGGGGAAGACAGAGAGGAGGAGAGAAAGTTAGACACCTGCAGACCTGCTTCACCGCCTGTGAAGCAACTCCCCTGCAGGTGGGGAGCCGGGGCTTGAACCGGGATCCTTATGCCGATCCTTATGTCTTGCGCCACCTGTGCTTAACCCGCTGCGCTACAGCGCGACTCCCTTCATTAGTGAGTTTTAACTTACTGTTACAGAGTTGAGGAAACTCAGGCCCAGGGACCAGGTGACCTGCAGAAGCACATATCAATTTGTCATGCAGGGGACTTTTGGACCCCAGGGGGGGAAAACCTGGAGCCCATTCTGATCAAATCAGAAACTGGGGACAACAAGGAATAGAAGCCATCACAGGCCCTGGGGCAGAAGAGTGACATTCATTTCTACTTATTGTTGAGTGAGTGACAAAGAGCCTTGTTTCTGGAAACTTTGCCTAGAGGAGGAAAGGAGGAACATCACTGAGCTTGTGGCTTTTCTTTCTTCCTTCCTTCCTTCCTTCCTTCCTTCCTTCCTTCCTTCCTTCCTTCCTTTCTTGCTTTCTTGCTTTCTTTCTTTCCTTCTTTGCCTCCAGGGTTATTGCTGGGACTCAGTGCCTGCACTGTGAATTCACTGCTTCTAGAGGCCATTTTTCCCATTTTGTTGCCCTTGTTGCCATTGCTGTTGTTGTCGGACAGAACAGAGAGAAATGGAGAGAGGAGGGGGAGACAGAGAAGAGGAGAGAAAGACAGACACCTGCAGACCTGCTTCACCGCCTGTGAAGTGACCCCACTGCAGATGGGGAGCCAGGGGCTCGAACCGGGATCCTTAGGCTGGTCCTTGTGCTTTGCATCATGTGCACTTCACCCATTGTGCTACCACCTGCCCCCGTTGCTTTAGTTTCTTCAGACAGCTCTGACAAAATGCCATAAACCGGCTTGTTGATCAACAGAGATTTAGAAATGTATTGAGCTCCCGGGAGCACATGATGAAGGTCTACTTTCTGGTTCAAACAGGCCTCAAGAGGCACAAGTTGGGAAGGAAGCTCTATGGACTACTACATACTATTATCATCATCATTATCATTGATATGATTATTACAATGTGTTATTTATTTACTGGATAGAGACAAATTGAGAGGGAAGGGGAAGAAAGAGAGAGAGAATGAGAGAGATTCCTTCAGCCCTGCTTCACTGCTCATGAAGCTTTCTCCCTGCAGGTAGTGAACAGAGGCCTTGAACTCAAGTCCCTGTGCATTATAACATGTGTGCTTAACCAGGCTCTGGGATGCTTATAAAGGTGCTAGACTCACTCATGAGAACTTCATTCTCATGACATCACCACCTCCTGGAGGTTACTTCTGTAAATATGATCATATGGGGATTAAGACTTGAATTTATGAATTTTATCTTACTTTTTTTTAAACTGAATCACTACTCAGGTATGGCTTATGGTGGTGCTGGGAATTGAACTTGAGACTTTAAAGCCTCAAGACTAAAAGTCTTTCTGCATAACCATTATGCCGTCTCCCTGGTCTTGAATTTATGACCATTCTGTCTCTGGCTCTATGGTTATTCACAGCTGAAGTCCTTGACCTTGCCGACAGCAATGGGGTTAGGGAGGAAGAATGACAAGAATTAGCTGACAGGCGGGAAACTGAGGTAAAGTATCTATGACACAATCATAGATACTGTCTGAGGCTCCCAGACACCCAGAAGGCAGCTCAGACAAATCAAGTTCATGTCTGAAAGTAGCAGTGGGAAACCAGCTAGGCTGCTTTCTGGTTTTCTGGCTGCTTCTCCTGTAACAACTGGTCACAAGTCTTAATTAACCTAACAACATCTAGATTCTTAATTTCACAAAAATGCATTGTTTCTTGATTTTCTTATAAATTCCTTGATTCTTTTCCTCATATTATATTTTTGTTGTTTCTTATATTTGATAGGACAGAGATAAATTGAGAGAGGGAGGTGATGATAGATAGATAGATACTGCAGTAATACTTCATTGCTTATAAAGCTTTTCCCCAGGTGGGGAACTGGGGCTTGAACCTGGACCCGTGAGCATGGTAGTGTATGTGCTCAACTATGTGGGCCCAGCCTCACCTCAATTACTTTCTGCTCTTTGCCCTATAGTCACACCTCCATCATCAAAAATGGTTATAAGAGGTACACCTCAGTGAGATGGAGAATTAGGAGAAATATGCAGTTAGGTTAAAGAAGACTTGACAAGCTTCCAAGAAAGGCAATGGGTGTCTCTGTGACTGGTTGACTTTCTTCTGTCTTCACTCGGTCCCTCAGTGCTGTGACATGTGGTGGAGACATCACTGGCAGGGATCTCTAAGCAAAACCCAGCACAAAAACCCTTTGTATCTATAATGAGCATTCCCACAGCAGTCTACCGTAGGAACCAGACAATCAGAGGTGGTCCAGGATAAAAATAGCAGCACTTTTCATGCGGGTTGCACGATTCCTTCTAATTCTGACAGCGTACACTGCCCAGATCATTGCTGGAATTTCTAAACTCTTATAAATCTTATTTTAGGTACAAATAAATCCATGAAACTTCTAGAGTATAGAAAAAAACTGGGGATTCAGAAGGCTGAACAATAAAGGCATTTTCTTTCCTTTTTTAGATAGAAACAGAAAGCAGAGAGACAGAGAGAATGCAAGAGATCTCAGCACTGAAGCTTTCTTCAATGTGGTAGGGACCGGGCTCAGACCTGGGTTGTGCACATGACAAAGCAGTGCACTACCCAAGGGAGATATTTCACTCCCCCAAGGACATTTTTAAGTCTCTGAAAAAGACTCTGCTGCCAAGCATCCTAGCTTTTCAAATTACTGGTTGATGGATACCATGTTCAGGTCACAGATGCATAATATTTCTTTTGCCACAAAGTCCTAATAGCAGTGGCTGTTGAGAGCATACTCCGTTACCCCCCCCCCTTTCTTAAATTTATGACTTCAGACTGATCATAGCAGATTTTTAAGGAATGTTGGTCACTTAAAGAATTAAGAACTTGGGGGTTGGGCGGTGGCACAGTGGGATAAGCACACATGGTGCAAAGCACAAGGACCAGAGTTAAGGATCCCAGTTCAAGCCCCTGGCTCCCTACCTGCAGGGAGATGGCTTCACAAGCGGTGAAGCAGGTCTGCAGGTGTCTTTCTCTCCCTCTCTCTGTCTTACTCTTCCTTCTTGATTTCTCTGTCCTATCCAAAAACAATAACAATAATACAATAATGATAACAACAAAGGCAACAAAAATGGGAAAAATGGCCTCCAGGAGCAGTGGATTTGTAGTGCAGGCACCAAGCCCCAGCAATAACTCCAGAGGCAAAAAAAAAAAAAAAAAAGAATTAAGAACTTGGAAAAAAATGAGCTTGAGTTTTAGAATTCTGTTTACAGATTCATGGTGTGTGTGTGTGTATAAGAGAGGAGTTATGAGAGAAAAAGAGCATCACTGGCCCATATAATGCTGAGTATCAAACTCAGGAACTCATCTTTGAGAATCCAGTGCTTTATCCACAGTGCCACCTCCCTGGCTACCAGATTCATGCCTTGTAAGTAATGGAAAATGACTACAGTGAAAGCAGGGGTTTGCAGAGCAGTTTTCTTCCCAGTTGCTTTTTTTCATTTTTTTTTTTTTGTCTTGTTTTGGCCTCCAGGGTAATTGCTGGGGTTTGGTGCCTGCACCATGAATCCACTGCTCCTGGAGGATGTATTTTCCCCCCTTTTTGTTGCCCTTGTTGTTATTATTTTTTATCTTTGTTGTGGTTATTTTTATTATTGTTGTTATTAATGTCAGTTGCTTTTTTTCACTCTGCCAACATGCATGCATTTATTCAAAAGTCTTTATGGGGGACTTCCGGAGGTGGGGCTACGGAGCAGCAGCAGCTGCGTTTCTCTCTTCTCCTCTCCTGGGTCAGCTAGGAACACCAAAGGAGATCACCTGGGACCACAACAAGACAGGACTAGAACCACTTCAGGAACCCACCAAATCGCCAGTGAGTGCAAACACGTATGGCTCATGAACAGAGAGGAGCCTAGGGAGAGATTTAGTGACTGGTAACAATCTGGGAGTTTAGTGGTTGAGATACAACCTCCAGTATGTTTCAACAGCAAGGAGACAGCTGAAGGAAGGAAAGGACTCCCCAAACGCAGCTGTGAGTCTCCATTGCTGCAGTGATGGGGAGGCCCTGTGCTGACACCAGGGGACAGAGAACTAACTGGGAAACTCAGGAGAAGATCTCTACCTCCATGGCCTAGCAGTGGGGATGTGAGAGTTTCTTTGCATAACCACTGGATTATCTCTGCCCCATCCTGCTTTATCTCTTGGTCAGCAGTCAGTGATTAAGCTAAGAAGCTTACTTATAGTTTAAAAGCCCTCAGGTCCCATAGCCTACAGGGAAGGAAAAGAACAAAAGAGGCTTTTAAGCCTCTGAGCTCCAATTTAGGAATTAAAATAACATTGAAACAACTGTCAATTGCCACAACTGTGAGCCCTTTAATTACCTTACTTAGACACAAGTCAATCCAGGCAAGAGTGATCAGTAATTTGAAAAGTGCTGAGAGAGGGACCTCATAACATAATATAAAAAATGGTTAGGGGGTCAGGCGGTGGCACAGTGGGTTAAGCGCATGTGGAGCTAAGCGCAAGGACCGGTGTAAGGATCCCGGTTCGAGCCCCTGGCTCCCCACCTGCAGGGGAGTCGCTTCACAAGCAGTGAAGCAGGTCTGCAGGTGTCTATCTTTCTCTCCCCCTCTCTGTCTTCCCCTCCTCTCTCCATTTCTCTCTGTTCTACCCAACAATGAACAGCATCAACAATGGCAATAATAATAACCACAATGAGGCTACAACAACAAGGGCAACAAAAGGGGGGAAAAATGGCCTCCAGGAGTGGTGGATTCATGGTGCAGTCACCATGGAGGGAAAAAAAATGGTTAAACCAACAAGAGGAAATATTGGAGAAATGAACCAGGACAAGAGTCCAGCTAAAAGCACCCTAAAGGTTGAAGCACAAAATAATGAGGTCAACATCCAAACACTAGTTAAGGAAATAATCACAGGAGTTAGTAAAGAGTTTGAAAGAAATGTTATCAGAAATGCAGAAACAATGAATGAGACCCTGGAAGAAAACACTAACTATCTCAAGGTTATTAGAGAGCTGAAAGCTGAAATAAGAACACAACTAGTTGAACAAGCTAAAACAGTATCAGAACAGGGTAACAAAATAGATGAACTCTAGAAAACAGAAGAAGGGAGAGAGAATCAAATAAATGAGGCTGAAGACAGAATTAGCAAGATTGAGGATGATTAGAGACAACTAAAAAAGAAGTAAAATGTCTCAAAAAGACATTAAGAGATACTGAAAACAACAACAGAGACATATGGGATTACTTCAAAAGAAATAATATACACATTATTGGCTTACCAGAGGAAGAAAGAGTGGAAGGGGAAGAAAGCATTCTTCAGGACATAATAGCTGAGAACTTCTCTAGTCTAGACAATATCAAAGACATAAAGGTTCAAGAAGCCCAGAGGGTCCCAAACAGAATTAACCCAGACTTTAAGACACCAAGACACATCATATTTAGAATGGAAAGGGATAAGAATAAAGAAAGGATCATGAAGGCTGAAAGAGAAAAAAAAAAAAAGTCACCTACAGAGGAAATCCCATAAGATGAGCAGCAGACTTCTCCACACAAACACCACAGGCCAGAAAAGAATGGCAAGATATCTATCAAGGTCTCAATGAGAAAGGCATTCAACCAAGACTACTGTATCCTGCTAGACTGTCATTCAGACTAGATGGAGGCATAAAAACCTTCTCAGACAAGCAGCAGTTGAAAGAATCAACTATCACCAAGCCTGCCCTGAATGAAGTGCTAAAGGTCTCCAATAAACAATAAGACCACCATAAAAAGGCAATATATCAGGAGAATCTAGAAATATACAAGAATGGCTTAAAATATCTTCAATCTTTGATATCAATAAATGTCAATGGCCTGAATTCACCTATTAAAAGGCACAGAGTAGGAACATGGATCAGAAAACACAAAACAACAATATGCTATCTACAGGAAAGCCACCTAAATCAACAAGACAAACACAGACTCAAAGTGAAAGGATGGAAAACTATCATACATGCCAGTGGCACACAAAAAAGGGCAGGAACAGCTATTCTCGTATCTGACATGATAGACATTAAAGTAAATAAAATTTTAAAATATAGGGATGGACACTATGTAATGCTCAGTGGATCAGTCAATCAAGAGGTCTTAACAATTATTAACATCTATGCACCCAATGAGAATCCATCTAAATACAACAAACATCTATTGAAAGAGCTACAGCAATATATTAACAGCAACACAGTAATAGTAGGGGACTTCAACACCCCACTCTCTCAACTTGACAGATCATCCAGGCAGAAAAATCAATAAAGACATGAGGGAGCTAAATGAAGAGATAAATAAACTATAACTATCAGACATTTTTAGAGTCATTCATCCCAAGACACTGGAATACACATTCTACTCAAGTCCTTATAGGTCATTCTCAAGGATAGACCATATGTTAGGCCACAAAGACAGCATCAGCAAATTCAAGAGCATTGAAATCATCCCAAGCATCTTCACAGACCACAGTGGAATTAAACTAACACTTAACAATCAACAAAAGATTAGTAATAGTCCCAAAATGTGGAAGCTCAACAGTATACTCCTTAACAACATCTGGGTCAAAGAGGAAATAAAGGAAGAAATCAAAATGTTTCAAGAGTTCAATGAAAATGAAGATACAGGCTACCAAAATATTTGGGGCACAGCTAAGGCAGTACTGAGAGGGAAGTTCATAGCCATACAAGCACACATTAGGAAACAAGAAAAAGGCATATTTTAACAATGACTTTTTAGTCACTATCAGGCCATTCCATCAGCTGGGGCCTTAATCGGAGGATCCTGAGATTCCCAGATAGACTTGATGGGCCTAGACCTCAAATAAATCCCTCTCCCCATTTTTGCCAGTCATTTTTATCAGAAACAACAAAATAGACCCCTTTGTGGGCCCCCATAGGACCTTGCCCTCAACCTGGATCAACAGGGGTAGAGAATGTTCCATCTTCCAAAGGGAGTATGATAATATACTCTATGCTACACCTGAGGAAGATGGGTCAGTACTGGGGCAGCATGGAATGTTCCTACTCATCACCACTGAATGTGAACGCAGATCTAGTGGGATGCAGAAGTCACACAGTTTCCTAAACTAATTATGGGCCGCAGATCACATCAAATCAATGGGGTTTACAGTCAACAGTATTTACACCCTTTTCCCGTGTTGGGGAGCTACTCTCTTCCCTGATCCAGCTTTCTGGTCATTTTCTCAGCCATGACATCATCTCCCCAAACAATAACTTGGATCCACCTGCATATCAGATTTCAAGCTCACACAAAAAAATAATAATAAATAAAAACACTAGTATAGTTACAGACCATTTGAAATATAACTAAAATATGCTTACTAGCTATCTACAAAATGGAGGACCCCCAAACACTTCACCTGCACTATTCCAGCCTTTAGGCCCAAAATTAATGTTCAAAAGTCAGTGGCATTCCTCTATGCAAACATTAACTTAGAAGAAGTTGAAATCCAGAAATCAATTCCTTTTACTATAGCAAAAAAAAAAAAAATCTAGGAATAAACCTAACCAAAGAAGTGAAAGACTTGTATACTGAAAATTATGAGTCACTACTGAAGGAAATTAAAAAAGACACAAAGAAGTGAAAAGATATTCCATGTTCATCGGTTGGAAGAATTAACATCATCAAAATGAATATACTACCCAGAGCCATCTACAAATTTAATGCTATCCCTATCAAGATCCCAAACACATTTTTTTTCAGAGAATAGAACAAATGCTAAAAATGTTTATCTGGAACCAGAAAAGACCTAGAATTGTCAAAATAACCTTGAGAAAAAAGAACAGAACCAGAGGCATCACACTCAAAGGTCTCAAATTGTATTACAGGGCCATTGTCATCAAAACTTCTTGGTACTAGAACATGAATAGACACACTGACCAGTGGAATAGAATTGAGAGCCCATAAGTAAGCCCGCACACCTTTGGACATCTGATCTTTGACAAAGGTGCCCAAACTATTAAATGGGGAAATCAGAGTCTCTTCAACAAATGGTGTTGGGAAAAATGGGTTGAAACATGCAGAAGAATGAAACTGAACCACTATATTTCACGAAATACAAAAGTAAATTCCAAGTGGATCAAGGACTTGAATGTTAGACCAGAAACTATTAGATACTTAGAGGAAAATATTGGCAGAACTCTTTTCTGCATACATTTTAAAGACATTTTCAATGAAACAAATCCAATTACAAAGAAGACTAAGGCAAGCATAAACCATGGGACTACATCAAATTAAAAATCTTCTGCATAGCAAAAGAAACCACTACCCAAACCAAAAGATCCCTCACAGAATGGGAGAAGATCTTTACATGCCATACATCAGACAAGAGTTTAATAACCAGAATATATAAAGAGTTCGCCAATCTCAACCACAAGAAAACAAATAACCCCATCCAAAAATGGGGAGAGGATATGGATAGAATATTCACCACAGAAGAGATCCAAAAGGCTGAGAAACACATGAAAAAATGCTCCAAGTCTTTGATTGTCAGAGAAATGCAAATAAAGACAACAATGAGATACCACTTCACTCCTGTGAGAATGTCATACATCAGAAAAGGGAACAGCAGCAAATGCTGGAGAGGGTGTGGGGTCAAAGGAACCCTCCTACACTGCTGGTGGGAATGTCAATTGGTCCAACCTCTGTGGAGAACAGACTGGAGAACTCTCAGAATGCTAGAAATGGACCTACCCTATGATCCTGCAATTCCTCTCCTGGGGATATATCCTAAGGAACCCAACATACCCATCCAAAAAGATCTGTGTACACATATGTTCTTAGCAGCACAATTTGTAATAGCCAAAACCTGGAAGCAACCCAGGTGTCCAACAACAGATGAGTGACTGAGCAAGTTGTAGTCTATATACACAATGGAATACTACTCAGCTATTAAAAATGGTGACATCACCATTTTCAACTGATCTTGGATGGACCTTGAAAAATTCATGTCAAGTGAAATAAGAAACAGAAGGATGAATATGGTATGATCTCACTCTCAGGCAGTGTAGGGAATTGTGAGGATACGGTAGAGTGGGGATTCCCCATTGTAAAGTGAAGGTCTGAGGGGCACGACAAATCCTGTCAATCACTTTCTACTAAGAGGTAGAGCAAGGAAGGACACGGCCTCCAGGGTCTGCCCCACCTATCAGCCTCCCTGCCTCACAATAGCCCACTCCCTTATTATCTACATAATCATAGTTTTGCCTCAAAGTCCCCTCCCTACTTCCCCATCCATTCCATTCCTTTGATCATATCTGATCTATTTTCTGTCTGCCCTCAGGACCCCGCTCTGGCTGCTGGTTACTGATAACCTTGCTTTCTCATTCCTTTAACTGATTTAACCTCTTGCTCAACAATTACTGGAAAAGTCCTGACCCTCCCCCAGACCCTTTGCCTCCCTACCATATATGGTATACACATGTCACTTCTTCCTTCGACCCCTTATAAACCCTGCTTTGCTGTTCAATAAACGGATTTTGTGCACGACACATTCCCCCAGTGATTCCTGGTATGTCTCTTGCTACTTCTTCTTCTTCTAGCGTTTGCCCTTCTTCCGTAGCCAGTCAACAGCGTCAGGTTGAGCCTGATGTAAAGTTTCGAGACCTCCTTTGAATCTGGAGAGGTGGCAGTCGTTGACTATGTGGGTCATAGTCTGTCTGTAGCCACAGGGGCAGTTTGGGTCGTCTCTGGCTCCCCAGCGATGGAACATAGTGGCGCACTGGCCATGGCCTGTTCGATAGCGATTGAGGAGGGCCCAATCATAACGTGCTAGGTCAAAGCCGGGTTGACGCTTGCAGGGGTCTGTGATGAGGTGTTTGTTCTTTACCTCAGCTGACTGCCAACTCTGTTTCCAAGAGACTGGAACAGAGAAGTTCAGTGTAGGCATAGGGGACCAGATTGGGTGACGAGACGTCAAGCGTTGGACAGGGTGGGCGAAGATATCCGCGTATATTGGCAGGTCCGGTCGAGCGTAGACGTGGGAAGTGAACTTAGATGATGCTGCATCCCGACGAATATCTGGTGGGGCTATGTTGCTAAGAACTGGCAGCCATGGAAGCGGGGTGGAACGGATGGTCCCAGAAATTATCCTCATGGAGGAATATAATTTGGAATCGACCAAGTGGACATGGGGGCTACGGAACCATACTGGGTGGGGCACAGTATTCTGCAGTGGAATAGCATAATGCCAGAGATGATGATCGTAGTGTGGAAGCGCTCACGCCCCATGAGGAGCTGGCCAGTCTTGCAATGATGTTATTCCTCGCGCCCACCTTTGCTGCAGTTTTTATGAGATGTTTGTGAAATGACAGAGTGCAATCGAGAGTAACGCCAAGATAGACTGGCTGGGCTTCATGCTGGATTCTCGTATCGCCAAGCTGCACATTAAGCTCACGTGAGGCTGAGGCATGGTGTAGATGGAAAACAGATGATGCCGTTTTTGCAGTGCTAGGGATTAGTTGCCAAAGTCAGCAAAGAAGTGGCTCGCTTCATTCCTGTCCCACATCTTGGAATCTGAGTCTATGCCCAAAGTTTGGCGTCGTGTGAAGATTAGCGGTTTTGAAACCAAAGAAAGACCCAACACTGGCCACCAGCTATAGACCAATTTCTCTCTTCTCCGTGTGTTACAAACTCCTTGAGAGGCTGCTTCTGTCACGTATTTCTCCTCTTACAGAGAAATTCCTATCACCCGCCCAAGCTGGTTTCCACCCAGGAAGACCTACCTGCAAACAAGCCCTGGCCCTCTCAACTTACATTGAAAATGGATTCCAGAAGAATTTAAAGACGGGTGCTGTCTTTGTTGATCTCACAGCAGCCTATGACATGGTCTGGCACCGTGGTCTCCTAGTCAAGATCTCAAGATGCCTGCCTCCATGGGTGGCCAACACTATATCGTTTCTTCTCCAAAACAGAAGATTCCGGGTGCATCTGGGTGACAAGTCTAGCAGATGGAGACTTGTCTCAAGTGGCCTCCCCCAGGGCTCTGTTCTGGCTCCTACGCTATTTAATATTTACGTCAATGACCTCCCAGAAACTTCTTCAAGGAAGTTCATCTACGCCGATGACATCTGCTGTGCAACTCAGGCATCCAAGTTCGACATCCTCGAGGAAACACTCACGAAAGACATGTCTCTGATATCTGATTACTGTAAAAAATGGCGACTAATCCCTAGCACTGCAAAAACGGTATCATCTGTTTTTCTTGCTACTTACACAGGGAAAGACCTGGCTACTCACTCCTGCTGCCCTGGGACATTCCTTCTAGACCCCCTGCATCTGGTGTGCAACAGAGAAGGTAAGCTCTAAAGTTTTTGCCCAGGAAGAGGCCTCCCTACCGAAAAGCCCAACAAAGCAGAAGTTGAAAAAGAAGATCAGAAGAGAAAACATAAGTAGAACCTGAACTGGAATTGGCATATTGCACCAAAGTAAAAGACTCTGGGGTGGGTGGTGGTGGTGGGGGGGGGAGAATACAGGTCCAAAAAGGATGACAGAGGACCTGGGGTTTTGTATTGTTATATGGAAAACTGGGAAATGTTATGCATGTACAAACTACTATATTTACTGTCGAATGTAAAACATTAATTCCCCAATAAAGTAATTTTAAAATAAGTCTTTACGGAGCGTCTTCTGCTTACCAGTTGTTCTTCTGGGCTTGGAGACAAGACAAATAAAATCCCTGTCTTCCTAGAGTTTATGTTGTCCCAGTGGAGTGAGAAAAAAAATGTTGTTTCTGCTCTTACGAAGCAGATACAAGGTAACTGTGTTCCAGAACAGGGCACAGAATGAGAAGCCCAGACTTTGCTGGCGCTCAGTAGGAAGTCAGAGAGGCAGGTGAAGGCTAACAGCTTCTGGTTTGGAAATATGTTTCCATCATTAACAACCCTCCAATCTCCTAAAGAATTCAGAAGCATGGTGTCTGAAGAGCCCATTTTGCCTGAAAGCTTGTTTGAAGAGGTTATAACGCAGGTGTTCAGGTGTCATTCATTCTTCCAGTCTTGGGTCATTGTGACATTGACAGCTTGCTGTGGCTTTAGCCTCTTTGAATCCTTTCTTTTGTTACGTTTTATTTATTTATTAAGTAGAGATGGAGTGATTCTGAGAGGGAAGGGAGAGGTAAGAGAGAGAGCATGAGAGAAAGAGAGAGAGAGAAGACATCTGCAGACCTGCTTCACCACTTGTAAAACTTTCCTCTTAGGGGCAGAGTTGTGGCACACTTGGTTGAGTGCACACATTACAGTGTGCAGGAACTTAGGTTCAAGCCCCCAGTTCCCACCTACAGGGGGAAGGAAGCTTTATAAATGATGAAGCTATGCTACAGGCCCCTATCTATCTATCTATCTATCTATCTATCTATCTATCTATCTATCTATCTATCTATCTGTCATCTATCTCTACCTCCCCCTTCCATCTAGATTTCTCTTTCTTTAACATATATATACTTTCCCTCTTGCAGCTGGGGACCAGGGGTTTGAACTGGGCTCCTTCTTAGAGGAAGAGGAACAAAGGAACCCTAAAGCAACCAGATGGACGGAAATCACTAAAATTAGAGCAGAAATAAACAATATCGAAAATAAGAGCACCATACAGAGATCAATGAAGTCAAACGCTGGTTCTTTGAAAAATTAATCAAGATTGACAAACCCCTAGGCAGTCTCACCCAAAAAAGGTGGTGGGGGGGAGAAGACTCAAATAAATAGAATTGTAAATGCACCTGGGTCCTTGTATGTTATAACATGTGCTCTCAACCTGGGTCCTTGTATGTTATAGCATGTGCTCTCAACCTGATGCACCACTGCCTGGTCCCTTGAGTCCTGCTTTGTTTCAGAAACCTCCAATAAATAGCGATTTCATCTCTTCTGAGCCAAGCAACAGAGAGATTTCACCACTTCATTATTTTTATTATTTTATTATATTTTATTGCCACCAGAGTTATCTCTGGGGCTTGATGCCTGCACTGTGAATCTGACATTCTCAGTGGCCATTTTTTCTTTCTTTCTTTTTTCATTTATTTGATGGGGCAGAGAGAAAATGAGAGAGAAGGTGGGAGACAGAGAGGGAGAGACACAGTGTACCTGTAATGCTTGCTTCACCACTTTTGAAGCTTCCCCTCAGCAGATGAGCAGTGAGGACTCAAACCCTGGTCCTCATACATGGTAATGTGTGCACTTAACCAGGTGCACCACAGTCTAGCCCCCACCCACTTCATTATTTTAAAGATCAATCAATCAGTTGATTAATTGATTGATTGATGTTGCATTGTCATGGGGACTTCATTGCTCCTGGTCCACTATTTCAGACTGAGCGAGAGAGAGAGAGAGAGAGAGAGAGAGAAGAGACAGAAGGAGAGAGGAAGAAACACAGAAACACCCCAGCACCGAAGCTTTTCTCCACACTGTGGGGGCCAGGCTTGAATCTGGGTCATACATGTGGCAAAGCAGGGACCCTCCCAGGTGAGCTGTCTTGCAGACCATTTACTTATCTATCAAGAGAAAAGGTCTCTAGAGCACTGCTTCAGCACATGTGGCATCTGGGACTGAACCCAGGGCATCAGAAAGGGGTGTGCTTTATTGAATCCAGCATTCATCTCCTGGCCAGTGAATTATTTGGAACTTCAATGCACAACTGAAGCATCTTTTCAACAATCTAAACTTACTTTAAAGATTTTTTTAAAAAGATTTTATTTATTCGTAAGAAAGAGGAGGAGAGATAGCAAGAACCAGACATCACTCTGGTACATGTGCTGCTAGGGATTGAACATGGGACCTCATGCTTGAGAGTCCACTGCTTTATCCACTGCGCCACCTTCCTGACCACTAAGGTTTTAAATATAATAAAAAATATTAATGTTAGCATTAAATGATAATGGAAGACCAGAGGAATAGCTCCTCAGGTAGGATGTGTGCCTTGCCATGTGTGTGGTCTGGGTGAGATGCCCAGAATCACAGGAGAGTGTCGTGGCACCATAGGCTTTGGCACTATGGTTTTACTCCCTCTGTTTGTTTCTTTTTTGCTCTTTGAGTGAAAAACAGTCTGACTGGTAGTATGGATCAACCTGTCAATGCCCATGTCCAGCAAAGAAGCAATTACAGAAGCCAGACCTCCCTCCTTTTGCACTCCATAAAGGTCTTTGGTCCATACTCCCAGAGGGTTAAAGAATAGGGAAGCTTCCAGTGGAGGGGATGGGAACTCTGGTGGGAATGGTACCCTTCTTATTCCACAATATTATCATTCATTATTAAATCACCAATACAGTAAGAGAAAAGAAAAGAAAAAGAAAAAGCAGCCTGGGAGCAGTGAACTTATATATGTATGAGGCCCCAGCTTTGCCTTAAGAAAAAAAAAGACAGAACTATATAATATTTAATTTTAATATAATTGATGTTTCTTTGTTATTATTATTACTGCTGTATCACCTACTCATAGTTAAAAGTTTAGAAACAACCAATACAAGTAGCAGTTTTAGCTGTATGCTGAGGTGTGCAAAGGCCCTGATTCAAGCCCCAGCTGTAGGAGGACGCTTCATCACTGATGAAGCAGGTCTGCAGGTGTCTCTCTTTCTCTCGCCCTTATTAGCTCCCACTCCTCTCTAAATTACGTTCTGGCCTATCAAAGAAATAAAAAAAATTTAAAAAAACTAAATTGTGTTCCTGTCACCCAGAGAGACAACCATTCACACTTTAATGTCAATCCTTTAATAACTCCTGTCTATAGAATATAAACACATACACACATACATCTATTAAATTGAAATGTTGCGATTTGTGTCCTGCTGCTCTTAGAAAGTTTTGTAATACAAACATATTTCACCCAAGCAAGTATCTCTACACCACCATTTTAGGAGTTATATGATAGTCCATCAGTGACTGTACCATGATTTATAACTCTTGGTGCTGAAAGCTTTTGCTGTTTCAAATGTTTTGTTATTTTAGCCAATACTGTGTTGAATGTCTTTTCCTATGTCTTTGAGAAACAGATTAAATTTCAGTGAACATAATCTATAAATGAAATGTCTAGCACAAAAGTTCTGTACACATTTAAGATTTTCATACATATTACCCACTTATGAGGAAAAAGACAAAAATCATTTCTCCTTATCCCTGCAATAATAATTATTCATCACAATCATAATTATAGCCACCCTTCTCCCAGCCCCTCACTGTTCTTGGGAAGGCTCTACTTACCTGTCCTGTCTTTCACTCACTGGGTTTTAACTTCCCCCCTTAGGACCAAATTCCCAGTCT